>NW_017307653.1:362791-424139 GCF_000935625.1 Nanorana parkeri
AATCATTAATAAATATGGATATGCTATATGTTTAACGCTCTCTGATCATCATGGTCTAGCAAGGAAAGTTTATACCGGCTAATGTTGAGCTGGAATGTGATTGATCTCTAAGGTGTTTATCCTATGATACTTTATTGCTATTGTGGATTTCCTTGACCTGCCTTCTTGTACACTATGTATGACTGTTATTTTTTCTACTGTAATGGGGGGGGGGGCCTATAAATAAAGAACTTATAAAAAATAGGGAATTATGGTGTATGTTCAGCTGGTGCAAAAACAAAAAAGTTATATATTGCAGTTTACCAGTTCTTATACTCAGTGGCTGCGTTAGTTTTTTTTACACTTTCTTCCTTTATCTTTGCCTTAAGGGGACCTGTCCATAGGGTGGCCTTGCCCAATCACTGTAGCTATGAAAGGAGCCATGGATGGCACCCAGGCTGCTCTCCTAATGAGTACAAATACATCTCATCTCCATTACAAAGGGAAGGGGCAGGGCAAATTAATTTCAACAGGTATTTTCTGTACTTGCTGAAAGTGTTCTTAGCCTAAGTAATGAAAACGAATGCAATCACCACATTGAAGGACCGGTAAGCTGCAATATATTAAATATTATATTTTTGTTTTTGGATTTAGATATCTTTCAAAGTGAATCCCTAGCCAAAACGTTTATGTATTTATTTTTGTTTTGCATAAGCTGAATGGTGTAACTTCCAGAGTTATGGAAGGTAAGTCACCAAAACGCAAGAATTCAGGATGCAAACTTGATCAAATTAATTGCAACAGCCTCGCATAGGTCATGTAGCCAATGTTTCGGGGCCGTGCGGGATCCCTTCGTCAAGGCGACAGTGACCAGGGTCACTTGATGCAATTAATTTGATTATGTTTGCTGGTGACTTACCGTCCGTAACTCTGAGGATCCAAACGGCGTCATTTGGTGTCATCACTATGAGCACCATCATATACTGAAAGGACTGTATGGAGTGCAAGTTATCCCGTTATCACTATATGGTATAAATCGCAGTCAAGATTTTTTTTTTCTTGTTGTCTGTAAGAGAAATTCTGCTTACCCTCCTATCCTAGAGACACAACAGACGTGAGAAGAAATCCCTTTACACACGAGTGTCACTTACACAGGAGTTACCATTGGAAGAATGTCCCTCTGCTCCTGTTCTGGCGACCGTCATTTTCTGTCTCTGTGACAATGGTCATTGGGACAAACAGAGAAGGTGAACTTGACAGAGGTACCCAAGATCATTTTAGTTTTGGGTAGCATACAGAAGGATTAGAATGTTAATCACATTCCCTGATATAATGAAGACAACAAGAGGGAGTATGTACACATTGGTTAATGAAATACAATAATTAAAATACAGTCCAGAGCTAGCAAGTCAGTGTGTGAAAGTCATGTAAAAAAAAAAAAAAAAACCTTCAGGTTAGTATAAGAATAAGAAAAACTTAAAAGATTTTCTTACTGAGAAACACTCTATACACACATGCTCTGCAAGCAACCAGCTTCATCAGCAAAGCATTAAAGGTTAGTATAATAAACATGAGTAAAGGACCATATACGTCTAGCTGATTAGTATAAATAGTAAGTATAAAACATTAGTCATGAAAATATTTCCATTTTCCTATATTAATTTAAGAAGATCCCTCATCACTAACAAAATACTGTAGGTATAATGGACCAATTAAGGACATTTTTCAGCCCACTAGGTCAAAAGAATCTCTTGCAACATTTACCAATTGGTTCACTGGTGTGTCATATACTATAAGGCTCCATTCACACATGAGTGATTTTCAGCACATATGATTACTTGCAGAAACGTGCTAAACATAAAAAAACAATGCATTGCAATGTGCAGACTATTGCTCGTACAAACCGTGCGTCCTGCAAAATAGTCCAAGCGTGATTTTATGGGAGGATTCTGGCTAAAGTAATAGCTGCAACGCACGGAATCTGCACATATGTTAACGTTTGCACGCTTTCAAGCCGCATGGTTTTCCACATGAAAATCTGTGCAGAAAATGCTACCGCCATGTGTGAATGGAGCCTAAGATTACATATGGTACAGGATTGTCACCAGCACACCATTTAAATGTTAAAGAAATCCATTTAATGAGACACACTCGTAATTTCAAATGCAAACTTTGTCGGGGCCTCACAGGGTCCCCATCATCAGGCTTAAAATGACAAACTTACATTCTAAGCCTGATTAAGGGGTCTCTGTGAGGCCCCGAAAACATCTGAAATGACAAGTGTCATTAAATGGATTTCTTTCACATTTAAATGGTGTGCTGGTGACGTTCCTGAACTTTATGTGATCATTTTGGTGTCACCGATGGTCATTTTGAGCACCCACCTGATCTTACAGGTTTTTCATTTGAAATCGGTAATGAGTGCAACATGATACACCTATACTGGAGTCTAAGATGACACACAATAGAGCTGAAAATGTATGGCCACCTTTAGGTCTCGTTTGTGATTCTGGTGGGTGACTAACAGCCCCCATTCACCTGTAGAGGGCAGATATCAGTGTTTAAATTAGCTAAATCGTGGGTTGCCTTCCTGTGGGCACCTAGTTTACACCTCTCCCCCTATATAGAATGCATTAATAGAGAAAAGGGTAGGAGATAATAGGGTTTCTGGAGGGGTGTAAATGACCATCCAAGGGAGATTTGCTAAAAATATATCAGATTTTATTTTTGTAGCTTAAATAGTATTGTTAAAAGATACAATGAATTACATGTGTATCAAAACCCTGCATGAGCTTTGTTTGTACAATTATTGATAGGGTATATGCATGATTATGGTATGGTATTCAGAATTAACACGATGTTAGTCACATAATCAAGGACCACATGATTACCCCTATGGTAATTGGCTTAATAGGTCCCTTTGTATAAACATTAGTTGGATATAGACAGGATCATAAATTCAAGTATTCAATTTGACATTATAATAATCACACAGTCAATGACAAAGTGGACAACAACATGATTGCCCCTAAAGTGGCTTAGCTTGGTAGGTCCCGACGCGTTTCGCCAGTGGCTTCATCAGGGGACCCACACAAGATGGATCATGCAGGGCTAGTTTGTGAGGTAAGAGAGACACCTGGAGGATCGAGAAGGCGGAAGCCAGAAGGCCCCAACAAAGCCTCCACGATCTCCTTTTCAGTCACACCCGGGACCTCAGGGCTACACGGAGAGAAACGGCACCCAGCCGTCCAGCCAATCACACCGGGAGGCGTTATTACCGTTGATGTGTGTTGGGGATAAGGTCCGGTTAGATAATGGTCTAATCCTATTAGGTCTCCCTGGTGGTGTGAGGCTAGCTGCTTGCCTCCAAGGAGATCACCTTGGAGGCAAGCAGCTAGCCTCACACCACCAGGGAGAATGCTTGTTATTGCTGTCAGAGGTTTTTGACTGGTTGGAAAGCTCCAATGACCTGTCCAATACTTAAAAGAGAACTATGGGCCCTTTCAGTCCTTTGGCTAAATCACCCATGAAGCAAGCGAGTCATGATGGATAGAAGGTTACTAACTGCCATTATCATCTGCTTGTCTACGGTTTAAAATATAGCGAATCGATTTTTATTGCAGCCTTATCCTACCAATCACTTTTGAATCCGGTCAGCCATAGTGACAAACTGTAAAGCTCAGAATATCTGTGCCCTAAAATGAGAAAGAAGTCGGTCCACACTTGCTTTAACACACAGATACATTGCAACTGACCTTCTGTTCGGAGAACGCTGTCACACGAATGAGTGGGCGGCTGAAACGGATTATGTTATTAAAAAACTAGCTCTAAAAGCAACATCTGGGAGAGAGACGGGCTAAAGACACACATTGGTTTCGCTAGTGTCTTTGCCAGAGTGTATCCAAGTTACCAGAAACACTGATTTCTATTGCCCAAACTCCCACATGTATGAATCGAGACAGAAAAATGACCGTGTTAAAATAAACAGGCCTTCATTCAGTGATTCCAGCTTTCCTTCCATGAGGCTTTATGCATGATATATAACAAAATGCTTTTTAGATACAGTAAATAGCTTATTATTAATAGACTTTATTAAACGTCATAGAGGCTAGGCTGTCTACAGAACAAAGATTCTAAAATACACTCGTGTCAAGCTGAACTCTAGGCACAAAAAAAAAATATCAGTATGGATTTAATTAAAAGAAATGAATAACAAAAAGGAGGGGAACAGGAGAGCACCTGCCATAATCCCTGCAATGTACGAGAGCTGGAAAGGTCGGTCACAGTGCCGCAAGAAGAGCGGTGCGTGTAATATCTGGGATGAATAAATCTGTCACACAGTAACCAGCACCACTCGGGACTTAGCATATTCATAATTAAAGACACCCATTGCAATTGTGGTGTCCAAGAGTTTCCCCAAAACGTGGCCCGGAACGCACTGCATATGGTGTGAACAGGCCCTGAAGGATGCACGTAAATGTCAAGCATGACATTCATGCATTTAAATTCACCTGGATGTCTCACTACATCAAGCCCAACAGTTTCTAGCATTCTAATTAGAACAGTCATGGATCTCTGGTACACTAGTTGACCGGAGTTCATCTCAAAGTCAGAAAGTCTTCGTTTACCTTGAATGAAGATTTATTTAAATTTTAAATGAGGCCTTTAGGGACCGCAAGCAAGCTCATTGTTTAATGCCAGGACTGCAGTTGCTTTCCAATCGGACTCCTCCAGGGCCCAGTCACACCACATGCAGATTACCTCCAGACCAGACCAGATAGTTTCAGGGGCCCAGAATGCATCCCAATGCATCCCTATGCTATTTCTGGCTTCTATTCCCACCAGCGCAGTCCGTTTCAGACCAGACCAGAAGAATACTGCTTGTCCTATCTAGTCTGGTCTGGAATGCACTGGAACGCATCAAAAACGCATGGAACCCACCATTTTAAGCTAAAAAAATAATTTACAATCGCGGCAGAATTGCAATGTACTGTGTTGCAGATCTGGTCCGGAAAATGGCGTGAACCTAGCTTCAGAGTAAAATCTATCTGCATGTGCAGGAGATGCAGAAGTGTGTACAATGAATGTCTGAACAATCATAATTGTGCATAAGTACAATGTAGATACATCAATGGGGCAGATTTAGGAATCTTTGGGCTTTGGAATTACAGGCTCAGAATCAGGTGTTCCCAGAAAATCATATGATCAGGCAGAAGATTTTCTGCAAAAATTTTGGTGCAAAATAAAATAAATCAGTGCAATGGACCAGTCGTCTGTGCTCCCTCACATTTTGGTGACTGCCTGGAGCGTACCTTTCAGCATTTTCTATCCCATCACCACCCTCCAAGATATTTTCAGCAGTGGTGAAGAAAAAAGCATCCAACCACCTAGGAAGCTAGCACTAAACTGAGGCAGGACAGTTGGAAGCCGGGTTACATGGGGCTGGATTTTTTTTTTTTGTTTGCCAGCGTCCATACAGTACTTCCTTACTTACTATCTTGGTGATGCTATCAATGGCTGATAAAGATATATTTGTTACAATAAAGTTCCCACTTTCTGCATAAACAGCAAAGTAAATGTACAGAATATAGAGCATGTCACATTATTTAACATGCCAGTCCTGAGTGTGCCAGGACAAAAGTATGGCAGCTGCTACACCCATAGTAAGCCAACCAATAACTTGCAATATACCCTAAAGCTACGCTCGATTGCTTGTATTAGCAGCAGCTGTCACTGCCGTTGCTGGTCCCAATGCCCGATGCGGCCGGGACCGGCACGGCTCTGTGACAGGAGATCAAAGGGAGTTCAGTATACAAACTCCCTTTGATCTCCTCTCAGTCCCCGAATGCAGGAAGTGATGTATATTACATGTGTCACTCTCAGTGTCACTCTCCAGCTACAGAAGCTGATGAAGCCGATCTCTGCTTCATCAGCTTTTCTGGGAGTCCCTCGGTGACATTAGGGGTCTTGGAGACCCCCTGATGTCTCCATAAAGAGGACCCGTCATGTAAATTGGCTATCCCATAGGGGGATAAGAAATAAAGTTGTGTGTAAAAAAAAAAAAAGTAATACAAACATTAAAGAATCATAAAAATTTTTTAAAAAGAAAACATTTTTTTTAAGTCCCCGCCCCCCACATACACACACAGATATGCTTTGGGTGCGCCTACGCGCAAAAACGACGATTGCGCCTATTGTGCAGCACATGTTACATATCGCCGCAAACGTCGGAGTGAGAGCAATCATTTTAGAGCCGTTAATCACTGATAACACTAAACTGATGAGCAGTAAAAGCATTTTAATCGTCGCCTATGGGCGTTATTTGCGATTTTGCAGGCGCACGCAAATTTAAGACTTGACATGTTTGGTGTCTATTTACCCCGACGTGACCCCGAATTTTATGTTTTACTAAAAATATGTGTAAGAATAAATGTTTTATAACATAACGTAGGGAAACCTTTTTTTTTACATTTATGGTACTTTTTTCCTTATATAGTAAAAAATAACCCCCCGTGGGGTCACAAAAGAAAGCTCTATCTGTCCCCAAAAAAATTTAACATAATTTGCAAGGCTATAGTCCGGTCATGCTGACTGGTGAAATTTTTGACTGACTGGTGAGACACCGTCAAATTTTTCAAGCCCTGTATATATAGATATATATATACATATATATATACATATATATACGGTAATTAAATGAATGGATTCATGAATGAATACATTGCCTATGCAGGTACCATGAGATATATGGCGTGAAGAGAAAATAACAGCTTGAATTGTTTGGACAATCTGATGATCTCAAGGCAAGTCACGGACAGGGGCGTATCTGCCGCGAGGCAAACAGGGCCGGTACTTTGTGGCCCGCAGCCAGCTCACAAGTCAGGTACGCGGTCTGCATCTCTGTCGGATGCAGACCGTGTAGCCGAGTCTGCGCCGGCACCCGGATCCTTTCAGCCAGCGCTCTTTCAGTGAACGCTGGTCGAAAGGATTGTGCAGGATCGATTGGGAAGGTCTGCAGCAGACCCTAACTTGAATAGGTGACAGCTGCCACTTGTAAATGCCAGATTAGGGATTCCTGCTGCAGGAAAATGCACGTTTCTGATGCAGGAATCCCTAATCGCACCTAAACCTACAGATATGAATAGGACCTTATTGTGTGTATATCGGTGTCTGTAGTACCAAACCAGATATAGTTATATTTTATTTTAAAGTATGAAATTTGACAAGCGGCCCCCAAGAGAGAAAAAAATTTGTCGAGTGGCCCCTGAGACGGAAGAGGCGGGGGGCGAGGACGGAGCTCCAGTCGGGTGGCGAAGATGACAAGGAGGCCATGTCGGGCGTCAAGGATGAGGATACTAAGAACCGTGCACAGACCTCATGACACGTTCCAGTGACTGAGGGGTTGTGCAGTGACAACGAAGACATCTGTACTTAGTAATGATTTCATGCATTTGGCATCAGTCAGAAACCATTAGCCAAACTCGGTGTTGATCATAAGCAATGACTCCACGGCTGCTGAACGATGGGACTGCTCAGTTTTCAGAATAATTTATGTAAACATGTGATCTGTACAGGAAATGAAAGTGCGTTACCACTCATTAAAGCAGAACTCTGGACAAAAATGTTCTTACACCTTGCACTATAGCTACCCCCGCACTGTAAGGGTTAAGTGCTCATTTTTGTCTAGGTGCTAAAAAAAAAAAAAAAGAAGGTTATACACACCTGAACCTCGGAGCTGGCTGGCTGCTACTTTGGTCCCTGAAGCTTATCTTCTACTCTGCTGCAGTGATGGCATGTCCCTCGGCGACCTCACGTCTTATACACAATGTATAGAGCTCTTCTCCCAAGAGCCAACTGCTTGCATCGGGGCTGAGGGCTGTTGAATGGAGTTCTGAGGCAACATGCTGTGGTGTTTCCAGGAAACAATGTACAGCACCCAGCCCTCCCACCAGCCTTGAATGGCCGGCATTGCATAGAGAAGCACAGGTATGCAGTGATGATATGATTCAGTGTAAAATAAAGCTTGTAATGAAAACAGAAAGGCTTTATTTATATTTATAAAAAAATAATTGGCAAGAGGGAGTAAGCAGGTAAGGCAGGAAAAACCTCAGCTTTAAAAGCAGAACTATGTGGTGAGTGAAAATCACTCATCCTCATAGTTTGAGCCGACGTGTGAGAATGAACATACCATTGCTCATCTCCCTGCAGAGAGCCGTGACTGTCAGTCACCGTTCCCCGCAGGGATCCCCCCTCCCCTCTCCGATCCTCCAGCGCTGACTGGCGGAACGGACGGGGGTGGGGCGGGTACAGCTGGCTCCGCATCTAGATAGGCAGAGTCAGCTGTCACTCATGCAGCTGGGTGGATCCAGACAGTAATGTCGGGATCCATCCCGACTGCAGTGGTCTCAGTATACCGCAAGCTGTAGCTCCCGATATATTGAGCTTTGGGTCATGGAAGGACGCTAGTATATGTCCTACCGTGCCCACTAAGAGAACTATGGGGAAAAACACTTACCCCATAGTTCTCTTTTAAATCTAAAAGTATAGAAAGTTTGGAATTTAAGTGATGTCCTTTTGGCCAACGTAAAGTTGTATCAAACTCTCAAACTGTATTTCAATAGTAAATCCAGATTAAACAAAGTATTTCATTAAATTTTTTTCCCCAAGCACTTACAGTCATCATGTTTCCAAACAGCTCCAACTCTCCCAGCTTAGCTTCCCTGAACTGCCTGTGCAATACAAGATCAGAAGGGACAGAGCCATCTCCAGCATCCATCCATCTACTAGCTTATAGAAAAGAGGAGGGAGGAGTGGGGAGTGGATTGCCTTGCTGTGACTGTGTGTTTGTGAAGACACACACAGCTTACTAGCACACACAAGGGTGGCGCCATAGGAAAGAAGTCACCCTAAGCCCTCGTTCACAACTGAACGTCTTGTAGCGCGTTCTACGCTCGATGAACACCCTACAAAACGCTCAAAAATATAAATCCCATTGTATTCAATGGTCTCGTTCCCACCTTGGCCTATTTCCGCCCGTCCCTAACGCGCTACAAAACGGCCCACGCCTGAAAAGGTACAGGTACTACTTTGGGCCGTTTTGTTGCGTGTTTCCATTGGGATACAGCCAAGTAGCCTTCGGAAACGCGCGAATCGCGGTAAAAAAACGTGCGACAGACGCACATATACAATACGCCTAGGTGTGAACGAGATCTTAAACAGGATATCAGGACCAGTGCTCAAGGGACCAGCTGATTCTGCAGGAAACTAAAACTTTGAAACATCAAGGAGTAGCGTCCATTGGAAGTGACTTCATCGGCATTTCAAATGGCTTAAAAACCTTTTGACTTTGATATCACTTTAGTAAAGATGCAAGCTTTTGAAATTCCTTAGATCCTTTCGTCAGACTTTTGCATTGTTGCATTGAAAGAAATCATTAAAAATCTACATTATGTCAAAGAAATGTTCTGGAGTTAATGAAAGCTGAAAAATATAAAACAAACTTTATGCCCAACAGTGCATTCAAAACCACACTGCCGGCACAAGTGTTCTTGCTGTCAAGTTACTGCTGATTTTTGTGTTTAAATCGGAAATTCTTTTAAAACATTGAACTTGAGAAAGTCCAGAGGAGGGCAACAAAATGAATAATGGGGCTGGAGGACCCAAGCTATGAGGGACGACTACACAAATAACATATTCACTGTGGAGAAGAGGCAATGAATCCTTTTGCTGCCAACGATGTATGTCATGCGTCGGTGGCAGCGCGCCCCTTTGAATAGACGCAGGAATTCTGTTTTCATTTGTAATGCCGACTGTCGGCTTTACAATGGAAGTGATTCCAGCGGCTCAGCTGCCACCAGGTCACTTCCAGGGGCCGATCTCCTCCCCGCTCTATGGGATTGTAAGCGATGCCGATTGCATTACTTCTGGTCCCGTAGCTGTTACTGCTCGGCTACAGAAGCCGACCATTAACCTATTGGAGTGCGATCTGCACTCCAATAGCTTATTTAGATTGGAAAGGTGACACTGGGGGTCTTTTGGACCCCTAGTGTCACCTTGAAGACTACCTGTCACTACTAATATTCTTTCACATAGGGGGCTTGTAAGACATAGAAAATGTTTTGGAATAAAGTGTATGAAATAAAATAAATGTAAATATAATTTAAAAAAAGGTTTACAGTCCCCCGCAAAGGCACGCGCCTTAACACAAACACACATTGGTCGCACGAAGAGTGAGACCATTCATTCTAGGCCCAATATTCATGGATCTCTCTAAACTGATGACCTGTAAGGGCTTTTTTACAGCGTTACCTATGGACAATTAAGTTACCATATTTTGTCGCCGTTTCATGGATGCACGCAATTTTTTACCTAGGCATGTTGGGTATCAATTTACTCGTTGTAACCTCATCTTTTATATTTTCCAAAAAATGGGTATTATATTGTGTTTTTGGGCACTGAAACTACCTTAAGTGCATTTTTTTACTACATTTTTGGGTTTGGTAAAGAATTGCACTAATACTGTGCACTGTAAACATTTGCAACTGACCTTATTTTATTCTACAGGTCCTTTGCTTTCAGAAAATATATAATGTTTGGGGGGTTTGAAGTAAAATTCAGGCCTACAATGTGTATTATATTGTGTGTAAAAGAGGGAAAATAAATAAAAGGCATTGGGTTAAGAGGGGATATGATGCAATATAAACAGGGGGGAACTTATGAACGTATTAGCAACAAAGTGTTTAGTCACAAAGACCAAAATGTCATACTAACTAATCGCAGAGCTTTATTTCTGTTCGGAATCTTTTTTAAGTGTTCGTGTGTGTGTGTGCGTGCGTGCGTGCGTGCGTGCGACTAAGAACTCCTATACTCCCGTATATTGTATTCACTAAAGAAAACTACTAGAAGTTTTTAAAATGTGTCTATACTCTCAGCTAATACCACCACCTGGGGATGGGAGTTTCACAACTTCACTGCTGTAGGCCTCATTCACGCGAGTAACAGCCGGCCCATACAGATCCATTCTGCGTGCATGGCCGTATCGGGCCGCTCCCGAAGGACAGGTGCTGCGTGTCATTTGTACACAGCAGCCTCTTCTTCTCTATGGGAGTACGTGGTAGTACGCCGCCGTACGCTCACCCGAACTGCATGTCTGTGCGGGTGTTCCTGCTCTGACGCAGACAGGATCCATCCCGTCAGCGTACGAGAATGGACACCCGCACGGCCGCGCAGTTCGGGTGAGCGCACGGCCGCGTACACCCATGGAGAAGAACAGGCTGCTGGGTACAAATCACACAATAAAGAATCCTCTATCCTGTTGGATAGGGATGCACCGATACCACTTTTATAAGACCGAGTACCGATACTTTTGATCAAGTACTCGCAGATACCAATTACCGATACTTTTTCTTAAAGGGACAGGTCACATTTTTTCTAAAGCAATACAAACTAATGCTTTAAGGTCACTTTCTTAATATTATGATTCATGAGATGACGAGGGAGCATGACGCCGGCTTCCCGGCCAATCAGAATGCCGGGCGCTGCGTCATTACACGGAGCCCGGCTTCCGGATTTGCTAGCTTCCTGACCAATCGGGAAGCCGGGCAGCGCGTCATTGCACGCTACCCGGCTTCCTGATTGGCCGGGAAGTCGGCTCCATGCTCTCTCATCACAAGTGACGAGAGAGCATAGAGCCGTTTCCTGGCCAATCAGGAAACCGGGCAGCGTGTAATGATGCGCTGCCCGGCTTCCTGATACAGGAAGTACTCGTGCTAGGTATCGGAGCATTTGGGCGAGTACAAGTACTCACCCAAATACTCGGTATCGGCACCGATACCGATACTAGTATCGGCATCGGTGCATCCCTACTGTTGGAGATAAAACCTCTTTTCCTCCAATCTCAGGTGGTGGCCCCTTGTCCTCTTTAGGGACCTTAAGAGTACACAGTTTTATTTTCTCAACTGAAAAAGGCTGCAAGACAACAGCACTGGTGACCTTCTAAAAGGCAGCAAAACGGGGAATCTGCATCATCGACAAGCCTGACAACTGCCTCCATAATAGTCAAATTATCGTAAGTAAATGTGATAGGTAAATAAAATGGTCACTTTGCTGTGTGCAGCATTTAGCTTGCACTTTATTCATTTCAGATGCTGCCTGAATTCCCCCTCCTGCCTGCTCAGATGAACATGGAGGAGAAATCAAGTACAAATGTATATTTAAAAAGAACAAATGTATACCTGGCACACATGTACATGCCTTTAACAGGAATTTTTCAGAAGAACAGTATATTAGGGCTCCCCACAGCTGACAGGCATAGGAAACTCAACGTTTGCTAATATTCTATATAGTACAGAGGACTTTGTGAATGGTATGGACATGGACATTACCTTTGAAGCCATCCTCATAAAGAGTTTATTCTGGTCTTCAGCTGTTCCCATCTTTTCTCTCTTCACCATATCGTGGAGACTCTGGTTGTCATCGTCATGAAAATAGCGAACCCGTTCTTTATCGACATGCGTCTCTAGCTGCAACACACAGACAGACATACTGAATAATACAGGCAGAAAACCTATTCTATTCAATCAGTATTTAAGAGAGGCACTCCTGCTACTACAGGTGACATTTTCTCCAACCTACTTTGTAAATATAAAGTAAAATATAATTCAGAAGATTTTACCATAAGGCTGCTAATGAGCTTAGATACAAACGACACATTTACATGCAAGAATTAAAAATCAAGGGGATTTATTCCTCATTTAAGGATTATACCCAGAACCACTTAAATCACTTCGTATTGTGGCCAATTGTGCTTCCATAATAGCTAGTTTTCTGTACATATACAGCCTAGTATTACAGAGGCAGTTAACCATTTATTTAAACTTTAGCCTAGCCGTTTCAGCCGTCCTAGCCTCGTTAGCCCATATTGCTGCAAGGGGCAGGCACTACATAGTAGGGCTTGGGTCAGCCGCAAACATTTTACAAAAATTATGGTGCGGGCAAGGCCTTCCCTATAACAGTCAGCCTGAGGCGGTTTCCTCAGGCGGCACTTCATTGGGGGCAGTCGGGTGCTGGGGGGATAAGCAGTCACAGCGTGTCAGGTTGCCAAGGGCAAACTGGGACACTCTGTGCGGCTTACCGCCCAGCTCACGGCAATTGGTGACATCAGTGAGCCAGGCGGAAATCCAGACAGAGCTGCTGACAGAAAAGTCCGGTGTTTGTCTCCCCTTCCTCAAACACAAATCAGTGTGTACGCCCCCCTCCCCTTTCCCTTAGGGAAAGCCCTATATAAGGGAGACAAGGGATATAACCATAAAGCCCCTATTAAAATAGTATAGGCTCAATACACAAAGCTAGCACACCAGGATAAGCATTCTTATTTTCTAAAAAAGTGAGAGTTATTTTCAGGTCCAATGAGATTTAAAAATTACTGTTACACGACTAAAATAAACATCCTTATCCTTGTGTGAAAGCATTGGGAATCGACCATATGTACCTGTTATATGACCATCAGTGATAAACCTGGGCTTGGTGCAAATTCAGTTAACCGGAGTTCTCCCAAGCCCACTCAAAACTCTGCGCCCTCCTGCCTCTTGACCTATTCAGCTGTAAGGAAGCAAATTCCTCCCTTGTAGCTATAAGTCACAAAGAGCCAGGGAAGGCCGCCGCTGCCAGAGAGAGTGGTGGTCAGACTTTTGAGTGTGCTTGGGTGAAATGGGTTCACACCAAGCCAAGGCTCATCTCTAAATCACCACCTTCTTAAAACGGATCCAATTGGGATATTGAATTCAGCGTGGGGCATGACATAAAACAGGTGACTGCAAAAAAATCTATGGAAATCTATGCAAGTAAAAAGCTTCACGAGACGATAAAGAGAAGACAACTCGCCTCTGCAATTAGAAAGACGAGTGTCCATCATGAGCAACTGCTCCTTTGTCCACACTGCTATTGTTGCAGTTTCCTGCTAGGCCCTATGTACTTGAATATCAGATCACCGTGCCTCTAACTTGCACCATCCTAACGCTTGTGCCCTAAGAGGTTGGAGCCATAAGAGGTTGGGGACCCAGAGCAGCAGTTACACATCTGTCTGTGCTCCATATAGCAGAACAAAGGAACTATAAAATGTGAGGATCACAAAGTGTACCTTCATTGATGAGCCCTCAATGAATGGATTTCTATGTTAACTTGAAATGACAAAGATGGGCTGTAGAAACCCAGTGAAGCCAGAGAGCAACTTGGCAGCAAGAAAAATTTGGTGGTAATATCCCCATATAATATCTCTAGCTTTCTGTAATGATGCACTGCATCACCAGGCAAAATTATATCCTTAATATTGCATGCATCAGAATCTCTACATTCCGGTCATGCTGATGAGTCTATTTCCCACGAGAGGAAACTTAAATGAAAATGCCCTCCAACAAACTGAACATTAATATGAGCCGGTTATATTAATACAGAGTGTGAATTGAAAAGTTAATTTAGATTCCCTTCCTCTGCCTCTGAATCCAATCATCCCCGCAGCTCGTGCTTCCAGGTCTGTGTGTGCTTTTTGGACTGTGGGGACTATTGAGGGCTGGCTGCTGCCACCGCAGTGATGCATTAGGTGTGAAGAGCCACTGTGTCATGGAAGATAAACCATACAGCATAAAGAGAGCTCCCCACAAGAACTGAGACGCTGGCTGATCTGATTCATCACCATGATGATCTTTTATAGCCTACGGGGAAGTGCCAGAAACAGTCAAGGAAAACCGGGAAAATTATTTTACACTAATGGTTGATTCATCAATGTGAACTCCTAACAGATAAAATGATACACATTATTACAGCTCTGTATTCAGTTATACATGAATACATTTATATTTTAAATGCATGCAGTGAAATTACCTGTATTTGACCTAATGTCGGCCTCTTGCAACCCCTTTGCAGCTTAGGAGAGAGAAAATCTGCACATGCTGCAGTACTCATGTGCTACCAAGTGAGTGGTGGGGCAAGTCTTGTAAGAGTTTCTTAACTGCAGAAGAGAAAAATCAGGTCCCTGACCTGCATGGCTGCTGTATAAATCTAACAGGTGGATGGACACAAATACAAATCCTTTGGCAGGTAAAATGTCTCACATATATGTATTTATCCGTGTGTTCAGCTGTTTGCCTGAAGCTTAGCTTAACAATGGATAGATTGGGACTTGGGGGTGCTCAGTAAAATAAACAGTGTGCTTACAGCGTATCTAAGACCAAGATCAAGATCAAAATTTTATATACTGCAGCTCCCCAATCCTTAGATGTGGTGGCTGCATTAGTTTGACCAAACTGTCCAGCAAAAGTGGCAGATAGAGGCCTGAGACAAACCATTGAACACGAACACTGACAGGGGTGCTAACAATGGTCAGCTTTTATTCATTTAAAAAAAAAAAACACATTAATTTCATAAGGACAACTAAAAACTGTTGCTGTAGCAGCCTACAAAGTGTTAGTTGGCACGCAGATTTAAATTGTTAGTCAAATCCATCTGAATCTGCTCGTACTTCTATAACACTGACTTCTCCACAGACTGACAGTGCTGGTATCTAAGGATGGCTCCATTGCTCCTCCATAGATTGGAGCCACCCTGAGACAGGAAGTGTGTAAATCGTACGATTTTCGTACGGCAGCCCCATCCTGCCCCGATGATCGCAAGATTAATTTAGACGTAATTAACGAAAAGCATTTTCGTCAGCGCAAGCGCAGTGTTGACCGTACGACTTTTGATGGACGGAAACGCCAGCAACCTTACGACAATCGTACGATCTAGCAAAGTTTTCAAACATGCTTGACCGGCAAAAGTCGTACGATTGTACAGTACTGTCGGTCGGACACTGCAATGCACACATACGATTATCGGACGAAAAGTCGATCGCATACGAAAATCATCCGATAATCGTAAGGTGTATGGGCACCTTTACTGGCTGGATCACAAGCTGAAAATAAAGGAAAAATGTCTGGAGAAAAAAACAAACAAAAAAAAACCTAATACAGCACCACATCCAAGGACTGGTGAGCTGCACGATATTACATTTCTGTTTTTGGGTTTAAATAAACTTTAAAGCATATGTCAAAACAAAATAAAAATATAAAAATGCAGTACTGTATATCTCTGCAATTCATGCACATTTTCCTGTCTTTTATCCTGTGCAAGTAGCAAAAAATATTGATCTGCCAGAAATGTACTCAGCTCCTGTTACGTTGTTCTGTGGGCTGATAACACATCGTTTTTGGTGGAATGAGTGATGTCAGCCATGCCCAATGTCTAAACTACTCAACTACACCTACTCTCAGATCTCCACAACATAAGGGATCATTATTGTGCTGTCCGAGATGAGAACTAGAAGGGCTCTTTGAAATAACATAGGAATTGTGAACAGATCGAAATTGCTGAGAAGATAAACAAGTTTTTTTTTCTGCATCAGATATAACAAAATGCTTCCAATGGTATATTAAACAGACCAAAAGGGAACAAATAAGAGGTGTTCATTGTTTACATGCACTTGGAGGTAAAATAAGCTGCCCAAGGACAGTAAGAAATTGTGGCTTTCAGAGTTAATGCTACCAACAGGCTTCATATTGATCAATAAACATGCATGTCACATCAGGTTTGTTCCTATGTAGGGGGAAGAGATGAACTGTGCAGAGGTCAATAATGCTGGACCATCATGGGGAAAAAATAATAGCCAGCTGGGAAAATACAACCCTGTCCCCTGCCATAGTGAGGAAAGTCCACAGGCATAGTCTGTAATGGGAACCTTAAGGTTGTATGTTTGATTTGCACCAGGATCCTATCAATATTAGCACATTTTCTATGTACCGGTCTAGAATCGCCTCACTTTCTCCATAAATTAAAAACATACCGATAGGTATTGGTATAAAAGTTGCAGATAAAAGGTATAAAGTGCAGGCAACATATCTGCTGCTACTTCTAAATCCCCTGCTGTTACAGCTAAATTCCCAGCTGTTCTGCCAGGCAATGCTCAAACTATGGGGTAGTGTCGGAACCTGCCACCACTTCTGCTCCCACTCATTTCTACTGGTTCATCACTAGGATGAGTTGCGTCACTGGCCAAAAAAGCAAAGTTTGGAAGGTTGCAGCAGATATATGTAGGCATTGCTAGGTACCTGCTCTTTATACTTGCACCAAGTTGTTTTTTTTGAAGATATATTCTCTTTAACATCTGTCTACAGCAGGGACGTGCGGTCAGGGGAGGCAGAGCCTCACCTAGTATTATGGAGGAAAAAGCCGTCAGCTCCAGTCTAAAGCCGACGGCTTTGTTACACAGCAGTGGCATGTTACAGAACAGGGAAAGCCTCCCCGCTATGTAACTTGTCATGGACAGAGTGCTGCCTGTTAATTACAGGCAGCATTGCATCCGGCTTTTGACAGGTAAGGCAAAGACCAATAAGGCAAAGACCAATACACACACAGCATCCAATAAGAAATGATCTTTCATGGATCCAACTGCACTAAACATGAAACATAAACATGATGAAATCTGTTTTGTGCACTTAGCATTATTTTATTATCTTATTTGCTGTAGGTTCTTCTGTAACAGAACATGCAGCATTAAAAATATAAAGAAATACAATATTATTTACGTTTGGTCTCTTTCTCCTTCCTCCCTTTGGTTCTACTGGTTCCCCAGAAGAGTTCACAGGCCAAGCTCTGCCTGACTGATCCGTCCTGACAAGGAGAACCTCTTGATCTTCTCTTGAGCTCAAGTCCTATAAAAAAACATAAAACAAAATGTAAATTGAAAAAAATAAACAGTTTATTGCAGTCATAATGTGTTTCAGTACCACATCATGCTTTAGCTTCACAGGTTGAGCCTACATAATCAAGCCCCTTTTTTTTTTTTAAAGGAAACCTATACCGAGACAAATAATGGGGGGTTCCTTTACTGTCACTGGTGTCAGTACTTCATTACATACTGACCCCTAACACGTATCCACCCTTTAAAGACAGAATTCCTAATTTGCAATACTGGTTTCAGGTCAGTGAGAAATAACTGAATCCATCAGACAGCCAGACAACAAGCATTTTTAGGACGTCAGTTTTGGCAATTTCCATATTTTCTCAATAA
Organism: Nanorana parkeri; assembly: GCF_000935625.1. Lineage (NCBI taxonomy): Eukaryota > Metazoa > Chordata > Amphibia > Anura > Dicroglossidae > Nanorana > Nanorana parkeri. The sequence goes on from NW_017307653.1 coordinate 380,871, forward strand.
AGCAAGTTGGTCTTTAGTGAAAACCACAAGTCAAAACAATCCATAAATTTAGTGATACAGGCAACTGAAGTTATATGTAAATTTAAATGTTTCCCTTTATGGTCGAGCTTCACTTTGCCTCTTGACAATTCCAAGCCTCCTTGTTGGCTAGTGAGATCACCTAGTTTCAGACTTTGGGTATGCAGTATACATCCAAAAAAGCGTCACCGTCAAGGTGTACAACGTGTTCCTACCCACCAACTTCTGCTTTCTTCACTGGTATTGTCTGCAAATCTGCCAAACTTGCTTTGTATTACAGTAGCACTTTAAAGAGTGTCCAAACACTGATCAGAAGCTTGATTGAGAAAAATTATGTAACATAGTGCTACATAGTGCAAAAAGAAACATACAGGCAGCCATACCGTACCAGGCCCAGGCTCCATCTCGTGAGCAGGGAGACCTGGTCAGTATGGGCTACTTGTGGGGAAAGACCAGAGGAGCCTATCCATCAAAACAGTGTCCATGGTGATCTGGTAGAATCGGCCACTGGCAGGCCTATCGTGGTCCTGTCTGGAGTGTGCTTTATAGCCCACAGGAGGGAAAGAGTGACATTTTCAGGCTGCCTCTTCTGGAGCAGGATGTAAGCTGCTAAGCACAGTGCCACAAGCTAGAGGTGTTGCTCAGGTTTATGGAAATTGGATTGGTACACTCTCTCTGCTCGCTCTCTCTTCTCCCCCTACCTTCTTCTCTCCCCCATTTGTCTATCTCTATACACACACACACATACATACATACATACATACATACAGTACCGTAAAAAGCTGTAGAACAAACATTTTGTTTTATGTAATCTATATTTTTGACCGAACAGTCTGCCATACCTGCTTTTGCCAGAGTAAGTCTACCTTCCAAATGTCTTTTATTAGTGCACGCAATGACACCTTAGCTTATTTTCTATTTCTCTAAAGGAAAGACCTTCATTTTTAATGGTCTGTCTTCCTTTGTTAATTGCCTTTTTCTCACCATTGCTCACCAGAGGGTGCAGTAAAACCATTTGTTCCAACACAGCTTTCGTACAGATAGGATTAATAAAGTAATAAATAAAAGCTTGGACACCTGTAAAAAATGTTTCCCTCAACTTTCAAGACAATTTGAAGGTCTTGTTGAATAACTCTGAAATGTATACTATTTTCCAGTAACCTAAAACATTTTATTTAACATCTAGCAGTTTACCAATTATATACATACGCACGTCATTCAAGAAAAGCAACACCAAACGCTTGGCGTCATACAATTATGTTCATTATACCAAGTGGTATATACACCCCCTAGGCTCCTTGATCTGACGCATGTTGCTGATACACTGTGCTTAATCATTGACTAATCTTGCCCTAATCCCTATGATAGTAACGATAAAACAGATGCAAAATGTTTGTTTAAAAATTTATAAAAACAGTAAAATTGTCATTAGTTCCCTTATACCATTCTTAATTAGCCACTCTCCCGGATGGAGCTGGACACCCGTTGTAATTTATTGGTAGATCACTGGTCCATCTGGGATCTCAGGAGAAGCGTGGGATAAATAGGTATAACAGTGGAGAAACCTCAGTCCTGCGGCCACCAAGCAATATAACAGCTTACTGAAGCTCAGGGAGCATATACAGGAGAGGGAGATCACATGCACAGAGATGCCATAGCACGTTGCCTTCCACATTCCCTGGACATGGATCTACATTGCTTTAGCCTGCATACAAATATCCTTGAGCAGTTATTGTTTGCCCTGGTGCTTCCAATGTATCACTTGTTTCCCTTTATTTAAAAAGAAGGCAAGGCAGTACATTAGTCAAACTTTCAAAACTCCAGGTTATTCTCAAGTAAAGAAGTTTACATTGTACATGTACATTTAGTGTAACTGAGGTATATGTCACAGAAACAGAGGTCAGTTCTATTTTAGCAACCTGGAATGTATAACAGATGTGCTGCCTATTCCAGGTCCATATGGTACCTCTTGCTCCATCCACTTTTTATTTGTATTTGGAAAGGGTATGGGAAGGGGGAAAGGCCGTCCTAACTATAGAGTGAAAGATTATGTTACAATCTCATAAACAAATAAAAAGGAGAAGGGGGTCTAAGATTAAGAGAGTGGGAAACGGAAGTGGCAGGTCAGGGAAGGATGAGAAGGGGAGAAAAGAAAATAGCAGGTCGGTGGAAAGGGGTAAGGCACAGGTGAAAAGGGGGTGAGGGAGGCTTCACAGTTTTTAAAAGGGTGTCTGTAGCATGTTTGGGCAGGTGATTGAGGTGAAGTAGGTAGGGCAGCAGGGTTCTGTGAATGTTATACCATCTGGACAAGATCTTAAACCTTGAGTGTATTTTATTCGCTATAGAAGTGCCATGGAATAAATTAAGAACACCAGTATCGGTGCATCCCTAATTAATATGCTATTCCTTATGATCCAGGAAAAGGTATCCGTGCCCCAATTCTACAGGTCCCATTTGATCATTTGGAAGGAAAAAAGTGAAGGGTGAAAATATCCACAACAGGGCAAGTTTGACACCTAAATATGTAATATATGTCGAGGCCCACTTCATTAGAAAACTTTGCTGCAGGATGTTGGCTGGAATATTACTGTTAAGGGACAATGATTTTGAGAGCCAATGATTTTGAGAGGTTCGGCTTAAAGTTTAAAAGGTGGCCCATAGTCTTCCACTGTCCTCAATAGATTAGATCAGTTTCGGGAAGGGTAATAAATAGGGATGCACCGATATATCGGCCCCCGAAACATATCGGCCGAAAATGGCACTTTGGCTATATGCCGAAAGTGCAATTTTCCTGCCGATACATCGGCGCATGCGTGATTTCTTTCCTCCCCGCTGGGCGCTGCTATGTGTGTCTCAGCGTGGAGGAGAGAAAGTGACAGCCGGCCAAGCGCTGTGAGCGGCCGGTGTCTCTCCTCCCACACCACTTGGCCGCCTATCACAGTGCGGCAGAGCTGTGTAGGGGCGGAGACAGCGCTGTCACAGGAGGCTGGGCTCTCCTCTTGCACCGCTCACTCAGGGTGTGTCAGAGAGTAGAGCGGTACAAACACTCAGTGATCAGTGATCGCTGAGTGTTTGTAGATAATTGAGTATATGGTATGGTTACTATATCCTCAATTATGAATGAATGGGAAGTGATCTATATCCACTCCTGTTCATTCATAATTGTGGTTATAGTAAACATACTATAAATTTTTAAATTTCTATTTCGATGCACCATTAGTAGCAACAAGTCATCAGTAAAATCTGCCACCATTTGAGTAGCGGGAGCGGTGGTTACCCCTTTGATGTTAGGGATGGAGTGGGTGCGGCTCTAGGAAGAGAATGAAGATTAAGAGATAGCAGGCAGCCCTTTCCAGTCCCATTGTTCAACTTGAAATAGTCAGAGGAGGACACATTTACTTTGATGCTGAGGGGTGGGCATATATTGGTTCATTATAGGTATACATGCTCCCTTCCAATGAGACATGACCAATCAAACCTGTCAAACGCCTTTCTAGCATCAGTAGACAACAAGATAGTAGGGGTCTTCGTAGTTCGCTCCATGTGGATAAGGTTGAAGGTGCTAGTGGTATTATCTTTTGTTTCTTGATACAGCATAAAGCACACTTGGTCTAAATAGATAAGGGTTTTAACATAAGGTAATAATCTGTTAGCCAGAATTTTAGTGAAGATATAGAGATCTTATGACCTAGTGGCTTTTGTGGTTAGCCAGAGCAAAGTATTGTGAGGTGTTATGGAGCCTATCCTGATAATGAGCTAAAAAGGCCTGAACAATCTCACACAACTTCTTAGTCCTATTACCATGCTTAGTCTCTGTGTAAAGAATATAGATCCTCAATCTCTCCTCTCCAAGTGTTTATGTTATAATTTTCCCTGGCATATTTTCAAATTCATACCAGGTCCTGCAACTTTTGACCTGTTGGGCCTTAATTTTGTGCAACTGGATGCTGTTTAACCGGTCAAAGAGGAGTTACTACTGCTACAGTGTGAGCCAAAGATTATTTGTGTGGCGCATATTTGGTCCATTATGGAGATTGTTGCAAATCTCTCCCTCTCTGTAGACGGGTTCCCTGTTGGATCAGAAGGCCCTGCATTACATATATATGCGATTTCCATGTGATTAGGAATGGTGTGGACTGAGTATCAAATTCCAGGAGAAACCTATCAAGTTCCTTCCCCAGGAGTGTTTGTACATCTGGTTCATGCAGAAGGGGCTCTGCAGAACTTGGTCTTAGGAGGCATTTCCCCAAAACCTAGGGAGACAGAAACAGGTATGTTGTCTGAAATAAACACGGTTTCAGTTTCTGGGAGGCAGGCCTTCTACAGGTCATTCTGATGGACAAAAAGATTCTATGGTTCTATGAGGGGCAGAATATTGTGTGTAATATCTGGAGTCTGTGTGTAGCGTGTAGCAAATATCCTCCCATCATGGGCAAGAAGATGTCATTTGAATGGTTTAAAGCAGAACTCTGGGCAAATCAAATCTCAACCCTTGCAGTGGGGCTACCCCCACACTGCACGGGTTAACTGCTTGTTTTATCAAGGGAGCTAAAATAAAAAAGTTATTCTCCCCCAAACCATGATCCCGGCTTGCTCTTAGACCGGTTCTTACACTGGAGTCACCCCATGGAATCTGGGTCCCATATGCATTTATGGCTAGCCTCACTGTCTTGCTGATAACAATCTTTGCCTTTTAATTGATTCAAGCTTTCTGCTTCCAAATTTAATATACGCAGCTGCATTGCTGATACCAAGCTTTGCCCAATTAGTGAAGTAGTGCGTTCTTTCTGCCAAACCTTTTATACCAACTAAATTATTGATAACAACCTTTGATAACTGACTTATGCCATCTACTGGACGAATTTCACATGGCAACTGCCCTGATATAACCGACCCTCCCCATGATCGATGGTTTTCATCTCCCATCAATCAAATAACAAGGAAGGAAGACCAAAGTAAAAGTTGACATTTCACTATTTGTAGTGACTTTTGTAGTTCAATTATGTTTCCCAAGTTGGCTCAAGCAGAAAGTGGAAAAGTCTTTCATCTGCCCCCAATGTTTCTTGGCAGGTGTATGTCAGCTGTTTTAACATCACTGCTGATGCTGCCAAAGCCCAGAGGTGCGCGGGTTTTGTCATCACAATGTGACTCAGTCTCCAAAACCTATGGCTTATCAGTGGGGTTCTGAGGCTTGTCCCAGCTTGCATGGCACGTCATAAATGAAACAACTATTTCTTGTGCTGGGCTCCCTCTCACCTAAGAAAGATGTGCAGCAATAGTCTCAGAGCTGCTACTGCTACTATGTGAAGAGGTCTTTCATTTTGTGTCTGAAACTAATATATCTAAGCATCCTGTCTTGTCTGCCTATAATTACTGTTTTTGAAAAAAGTTAGAAAAAAAAATACTGTTTTTTTTCTCACAGATTTATAGATACATGAGCCAAGAACTACCAGACTACCAGCACGGGGTCCTGGTATCCAAACCCAAAATGCCAAACATAAAACCATTAAAAAAAAACAAAAAAGAAAAAACACTCAGACACGCGAGTACAAGTACACTACTATATCTTTTTTGGGCTGTAAGCAGTTCAGATTTGATCTTTTATTGTATGGTTGTGAAATGGTCTCTTTAACAGACTGTTTTTCTTCAACGTTCTTGGCCTGATGTAGAACACCACGCATTCGTAATGAAGTGTTCAAGGTAGATGAACAGTTTGAACTAAACATTTGCATAAAGTACTTAAGCCACAAAGCTGGACTTTTTCTTTCTGAAGTGCTTATTAAATTATTCAGAAGAGTAGAAAGTGTTTAACATTTATAGCTAATGAATCTCACTCTGGTTTTGCCCTTTAAACAAAATGATTGGGTCTCTCCACTTTGGGAGTTATTTCTTCATCATTCCTGAAAAAGCAGCAAAAACAAGAAATAAAAGCAGAACTATGCGGTATACCTTTTTTTAATTTTTATTTCCTTATGATTAGGGATGCACCGATATATCGGCCGGCGAAACATATCGGCCAAAAATGGCACTTTTGGCATAATGCCGAAAGTGCCATTTTCCTGCCGATACATCGGCGCATCCATTCTTTCTTTCTTTCCTCCCCGCTGGGCGCTGCTCTGTGTCCCAGCGGAGAGGAGAGAAAGTGTGACAGCCGGCCGAGCGCTGCGGGAGGAGAGTGGTGTGAGTGGCCAACGTCTCTCCTCCCACACTGCTCAGCCTACTATCACAGTCCGGCAGAGCGGTGTGTGGGCGGAGACAGGCCACTCTGTCACAGGAGCTCTCCTCCCTACACCGCTCGCTCAGCCTCCTGTGAAAGCGTGTCAGAGAGGAGAGCAAGTACAAACACTCCGTGATCAGTGATCGCTGAGTGTTTGTAGATAATTGAGGACATGGTATGTTAACTATATGCTCAATTATGAATGAATGGAAGTGATCTACATCACCCCCTGTTCATTCATAGTTGTGGTTATAGTAAACATACCATGTCCTCATGTTATGAATGAACAAACACTCATAGAGGATTGCTGTTTATTGATAACAGGGGACACAGAAAAAGAGATTGAGGACTCTGTGTCCTCAATCTCTTTTTCTATTTTAAAAGGGAAATATCAAGGGTCTAGACCCCCAATATTTCACCGAAGCCCCTAAAAGTAATGTAAAAAAAAAAAAATATTTCATAAAAAATGAATAAAAATAAATATAAAAAAATTAAAAAGTTTATAAAAAATACAAAATATATAAAAAAATTGAAAAAAATAAAATAAATAACATTTTCGGTATCGGTTTCGGCCTGACAATTTTTTTTATTTGTTTTGTTTTGGTTTGGTTTAAACATTTCCATTTCGGTGCACCTCTACTTATGATACACGAGTACATTTTGCAATGTACTCCTATAATCAAAAAATGCAACATACGCTTAAAATTCAGTGTAATATACTGTGGGCAGGGCTAAGCTCTGTGCTGAGAAAGTATACTGACAATATTGTCGGGATCCTCCTCTCCCATTGAATGACAGCAGGCAGCTTGTAGGGGCTGCAGCGTGTTCGTGAGAACCTGTGCAGACGTTAATGGCACATCCTATCAGAGTAAACACTTGCACATCCATCCTGCAGTTTGTCTTTCATTCCTTCTCCCCTCTCTCCTTGACACTGCTGTCTCCAGACAATACACATATCACATTGGCACTAAGACCATCAGTTCAGCTTCGTCTTTGCCTTCTCCTTCATTCTGTCATCTTTATGTCTTCTACTTGTGTATGTCCTAAGACACCAGAAGGGAGGAGGGCAAGTCGAAGGGACGGTCTTAGTGCCAATGTGGTATGTATACTGTCTGGAGACACCAGTGTGGAGAAGAGAGGGGAGGGGGAATGAAAGACAAACTGCGGGATGGATGTGCCTAATAAAGTGTTCCTCAATTATTTAGATTACAGCATACCTGTCCCACACCAGTCTATTTCTTCCTCTGGTGGTCCTGAGTTGCAAAGCCATGATAAAAATGTGTTTCCACTTCTTTATCCACCTATACCAGGGGTGCCCACAAGGTCGATCGCGATCTACCAGTCGATCGCGTAGCGATCGCGATCTACCAGTCGATCGCGTAGCGATCACTGGTAGATCGCCATGTCCTCTCCTCCCGCCGCTTCTCTGGATCCCCGCTGCTGTCCCCAGCGGGGTTCCGAGAAGAAGTGAAGGAACCGGCGGCGGACGGAGCCGCTGTCACAGAACTAATGAAGAGCGGTGAGGAGAGAGAGAGACGCTCGGCCAAGATCTGACAGCCAGCGCCTCTCTCTCCCCTCACTGCTCGTCCTTAGTTCTGTCACAGCGGCTCAGCTCCGGCTGATCACTCCAGTGTTTGTAAATAACTGGGGACACATAGTACTATGTGTCCCCAGTTATAAATGAATGAACAGGATGTGATTTACATCACGTCCCGTTCATTCATGAGTTTCTCAATGGGGAGAAGCACTCTGTACAGAGGCTCCTCCCCATTCAGAAACTGCTTGATAGTAAAATATTTTCTGAATAAATGGGAAGCCTCTGTGCTTATACCTACAAACTGTAGATCAGCCAATTGGCCAAATGTGACCATTGCTTTTCAACACCAGTAGAAATTTGTATGCCTTTTGGTCTTATTTTCAAATATCACCTTCCTGGCAACAAATACACCAGCTAATCAGACAGGCTCTGGGCTTTGATCTGGCTCTCCTCCCTGAATTCTACCTCCTTGCTATATTAACAGGTCACATAATGGGTAAACACCTCAAACGGCTAACTTTACTACTGTTATGTCGGAAAAGTAATTTTACTAAAGTGAAAGGACCCAACCACGCCAGACATAAAAAACCTTTGTTAATATTAAAGACATTTTACCAAAATAGAAACAACTTTTTTTTACAAGGCATGTCCAAATGAGTCTACAAAAAGCAGGGGCCATGGTTGGCAACGGTTGTGACCCTGGTATAAGCTTTGCACTAAGACATGCTGTAAGTATGCTAATCTATTTCAACCTCTTTATAACACAGTTTTTTTTTATTATGGGGGAGTAGGCAGAGACCAGTGTGTAAATATGAGAGTGTATGAAACAACCAAGTCAACACAGACCCTGTTGTTTCAATGTCTAACTTTCGTTACTGACCTGGTTTGTTTTGTCTTGTACTGAAAGAAAAAAAAATAAGATGCCTTTTGAAAAAAATGCTCTCTCTGTCTTTTAAAATGTCTTGTATGTGCTGCACAGCGTATGGCGCCTTTGAGGAATCCGATAACAGCCAAAAGTCACCAGCACTCCAATATGTTAATGTCACCTTTTTCACATCAGCATAAACAACAATGTTCTTGTGCCTTACAAGGTCCCTTCATCAAGGCAACAAAGTGACCTACAATGTGCTGGTAACTTTTTGCTGCTCTTGTGCAGGCTCTCCATTTCTGGTGGTAGAGGTCGGTCACTGCTGGCTGCCATGGGTGACTGGTCGCCTCACTGTCCGCTCTGGAGCTCTAGAGAGGCAGCACTGACATCACTACATCAGGACTACGAGCAACAGGAGAATTGGGAGCAGGAGCACTGCATAACGGCTCAGCAAGCACCCTGCTCTGCATAACTACAATCTCCTTCTACTCTGCAAAATATCTCCCCAACCACCTCTTACCACCACTCTTCTCTGCTCATCACTCACCTCTGCTGTGACACTGAATTTACAAAAGGACAAGAAATTAAGTTTTTAAGTCATAAATTAGAAGTTAAAAGGGAACTAAAATCAAACTTTTTTTGGCTTTCGTTCTCTTTTGGGTCACAACAGTACAATTACTAATGAACCCCAGTGACCTAAATTCAGCATGTAGGCTACTGCCCACTAAATGCTGACAGTGCAGAGCCATGTTGCAGCCTGGAAGGATCCTGACAATAAAGGGATGTACAGGCGACTGCATGCAAGAACCCACTGCACCTGTCCCTCCAAGGAGCAGGTTTCTGCGCAGGTGTGCACACCCATGTGAACAAGTCCTATGCATTCCTTGCATCTGCATACTGTGCATTAATGTAGTGAAAACAAGGATACATAGATACACAGTATATTACCACAACAGTACATGCTTTGCTTATCAACAAAAGCCTAAAAAATGGCTTACAGTGGCCATGACTACCATTCCAGTCTGAACATCTCTTATTATAAGGAAAGAAAAGCACATTGCAACAAGTCCTTCTTTACAAAGCAATGATGTGTTGTGCATGGCAAATGTCTCAGTGGGACATATGTTTTTCATGGCCAGACTTGGTGTGGAAGTCTAACAAATGTCATTGTTGAGGCAATCTTGATAAAACATGGGGCCCAAGACAAATATAAAAAACGCTGCCTTAATGTGACTTGAATTTTACATTACAATGCTGAGCCTCTGAGTAATTATAAATAAAATGATACAAGGCAGTGCTCCTGGGCAAATTGGTCTCTCTACGCTGCCCAAGGAGAGTACTTATACCAAATTATAAGTTCAGCCTACCAAAATGGGAGCTGGAGAGTACAGTTGTAGACATTTCAGTGCAAATTCATCAGTAGCCACAAGAATATAATAAATGAGGCAGTAAGGATGCAAAAAATGCAGACATCCAGGTATTGTGTGCATTGTGGGAGGCCATAGGTCACCTTAGTGTTCAGGGTCACTTACTGTAGACCTTGGAGATGGCGATACACCTGTAACTGGGCTCATCAGAATGCATCAGAAATAACTGATGCAAATCTCATTTGTTGAGTCCTTGATGGCTTTGAGGCCTCACGTGACTAAGTTGCCCTATTCTTGAGACAGGTCTTTAGTATGCAAGAGACAGTTACACACCAACATTACCCGTGTACTGTCATAAAAGATACAAAGGCACTTGGGGGCAGATGAAGACAGAGCAATGACAATAGCTGGAGAGATTGCAGGATTTTCTAATGAAGAACTGTGTGTCGTATTATATTAGCCAACAGTCTGCCCTTCCCTCTGCTGATTTAATGCATGCTTTTCCCTCCGGATGCTTGTTGAAAAAACAAAAAAGCTGTAAAGCTGGAAGACAATATCACAAAGTAGCTTATTTAGATTTTAGTGCTTATCTAAAATAAAGCAATTAATTCTTACCAAGATTGTCTAACTGCTTCTAGTTAAATTTCAGAGCGATGTTAAGAATTCTTAAACAGGTGAAGAAGCTCCGTTCTATTAAAATACTGACATGGCTGACAACTGCCTCTAGTGTCAGTATAAAGATTCTCAGTCATTACACTAAGGTTCAAGAGAAGGGATAATACAAACAATATGGCCAAGTAACGTGCTCTTGGTACTCGGTGGCATCTTACCAGTAGTGACGAAGCTGGGCTATGTGTGAACCCAGTTTGCTTGAACGCGCCCAAGCCTGCTGATCACCACCCCTTCTCTCGATACAGTCAGCTGCGGGAAGATGCATTACCCACCCTTCAGTTACCGTAATCATCAAAAAGGGGTGGGGAACACCCCTATTGTAACTGCTGCCACAGATTGGGTCAGGAAGAGGGGGTTGCAGTCAAAGTTTTGAGCAGGTTTGGGTAAACACAGGGGAACCAAGTTCGCATGAAGCCCAGCCTTATTTCTTACTTACTTACTAGGTGCTTGGGGGTTCAGGCTATACATAGATCCATAATAGCAATCCAAAAAAACCTGAGATCATCATTTATTTTAAAATCATGGATTCAAAATTGCACAAAGTCTCAGGTAAAATTAGGCCTTCTTCAGGCCGAAGGTTGATCCATGGGTGACCCTATCTATACCACCCTGCTACAATCTCAATTCCAATTAGTAAACTAAACGTGAGATTGTAGTCCATCACAGGAGTGAGCTTAGAGAGGTGACTACTTAACAACACACACAAGGACCATGGGGAACAAAAATAGCCACCCTCCAGAAGGAAGGACAGTGTCAGCACCAATTCAGAGATGATTTGAGGATCTAAAGCCGAGTGATAAACAAATAAGATACATTTTTGTTAATAATGATGGTACTTGACTGCATTTTGAAGATTTAACGCCCGAGTTTAGTGTCAATCAAAAAAAGAAATCAAAATGTACATGTGGGGTAAGACAAAACGGGGTGAGGGACAGGTGCAGTTATATAGTCCACAAGACGGGACTGACAACACTGTTGAGACCCTTTTACTGCTGTGTTGTCAGCTCAAAAAGCAAGTTAGAAGCACATTCGATTTTTAACAGATCGACAGGTATTTTGTCTGTACTTGCAGTGTTTTCTTATTTTAAAGTATACATAAGGGCAAAATAAAGAAAAAGGTAGACAGGTATGAGAAATACATAGTAAAACAAGAGAAACAACCACTGAAATACTCCCTGTAAATGAAATAATCCAGCTCTGAGCACCAATACATTGACTAAAGCACCGTCCTCTCTAACTATGTCTGTAATGCAGAGATGTCTCCCTATGGCAGATGCTTAAAAAGCTCCACTGACCACGTCTCTATTACCGTGAATTCATTTTCCACACCGATACACAATACCCAGTGAGATCTATAATTTAAAATGCCAGTGACAGAAAAGGCAGCGGTAAATTACGGTCAATGCAAATAGCTGTGGTATAGGTGATATATTTTTAGATACTTTTAAATTACTTTTGTCAACTCTTGCCGTGCAGAGAACACAGATCATTGCTTACATGATGAAAACGAGGAGGAAGCAATTACCAAAGAGGAAATTAATTGCTTTTTAAACAAATTAAAGCGGACCTATCAATAAAATTCACACTTTGCATAACTCAATAAGGCACATAGCATTACTAAATCACATTCAGATTTTGAGGAAAAACTACTTGCCACACATATATCAAATTTAAAAAAAACAACCTGCTTTTTTTCTGGCTCTTAGCCTAGATCACATGGTCTTTGGCTACCAGGAGAATTGTGGGTTTCGCAAGTGATTAGAGACTGTAGACTCTTCATTTCAGTGAGACGGACCCTGTTTGGAGGACTTATGAGAACACAGAATCAGTTGCTGTGAAGATCTACAGCAAGGAAGCAGAGCCTGCATATGTAATACAATTGGAAATATCACCTGCCCAATGTACATAATGATATATTGTGTTAATACAATCAATTGTCACATGTGCATACTTCTCAGCATTTTGCTCCCTACCAAATCTCTATAAAAATCTGCTTTTAAAGAAGAACTTCAGGCAGAAAGGGCATAAACCCTTGCAATGGAGCAATCCGGCACTGCAAGGGTCAACTGCTCCTTTTTTTTTTCACAAATACATTTTAATTGTGATAAGAAATATCAAACATTCATGTAATAACCAAGTACAAAGAAATATTGTAACTTTATATAAAGTAAAGTCAGTACCATAAGTGGGGGTGGGGGAAGTGGAGTTCCAGGGAACAAGCCTCGGTGTACCTGATAAAAGATTGCCCAGTGCCCAGCCAACATGTCCCAATGTGCATCCTTGGGAGGTAAAAGTGAGATGTATAAGGTTTGTAGGCCCAAGCGTTGCTAAAAAGTTGCATAAACATCTCTTGGAGTGGGTGGGCTCAGGGCTAAGGGGGACACCGGCTGGTGGCTGAGCTGAAGACTAAATAAAATGCTTATTGTTGTGTATGGGTATCAGGGCTTGTTTTAGGAAGAGAACCCAATATGGAGGCGGAGATAAAAGATGGAATGTATTCAGGGCTCTTAGGGAGCTGGGGGAGAAGGAAGAATCAGAGAGGAAAGAAGGCAGGAAGAACGGAAGACGGTTAGGGAGAAAGGGAGAGAGAGTCAGAGAAGGTTAGAATGTAGAAGGGGCTAGAGAGAGAAAGAGAGGGACATTAATCCATTCATTCCCGCCCGCTTCCTTTAGAACTGGAAATACAGTGAGGGCGTGTGAGAGGAGGGCAGGGGTGGAGGGAGCAGCGGAAGTGGGTAGAGAGGGGGCAGGGCCTCAGGAGCCAGTTATTACTGAGTAAGGGTATCTTATGCGTCCGTGCCTTTAAATAGATGCCAGGCTGTCCAAGTTTTCAGGTATTGAGGCATGGTATCTTTGTCACAGGCGATTCATTCCTCCATTTTTGCCACGGTGTCTACTCGAGTTAGCCACTCTGATTTGTCGCTTTCCAGTGTCTAGGGATCACGGTTTTGGCTGCATTTAGCAGGTGTAGTGCCAGAGATTTCTTGGTGATGTGGTAGGAGACATCAAAGTGGTATAGTAAGAGGGAGACTGCAGAGAATTCCAATGTGACACCAGTTATGACCCTTATGAGAGAATGGATTTCTAACCAAAAGGAGGATATGAGGGGGCACTACCACCAGATGTGGAGGAGCGTGCCTACTTCCTGTGAGCACAGCCAGCCAATAGCTCCTTTTTTGCCTGCAGTGATCTAAGGTCCCCGAATAATCACGACCAATACAGCGTACAGGACGTGAAGGCAAAAATGAGCAGTTAACCCTTGCAGTACAGGGGTAGCCCTACGGCAAGGGCCGACAATTTTATACAGCGCCGGTGGTAGCCCCACGGCAAGGGCCGACAATTTTATGCAGGGCTTTACATAGTGCACATTCACATCAGTCCCTGCCCTTAGGGACCTTACATTGTAAGCTGCTTATCTCACATACAGGGCCAAATTAGACAGGAGCCAATTAACCTTCCAACATGTCTTTGGAGTGTGGGAGGAAAGCGGAGTACCGAGAGGTAACCCACGGGAGCACAGGAAGAACATGCAAACTCATTGTAGATAATAACCTGGCCGGGGACCCCCAGTGCTACAAGTCAGAAGCGTTAACCACTACGCCACTGTGCTGCCCAATGACAATGTTACATTTTTCAGATACGAAGCTGTAGATCAGCAGGCAGAGTTGTGACACAGCAACTGCATCTTCACAGGGCTGAGTGCAATTGTGTCAGTATACTGAGGAAGTACATCCTCTGTACTCCTCTTGTGTAGGCGCCCAGTGGGGAGAAGAGAAGCTGGGATACACTGGATTTTCAGCCGCATTTTCAGCCGTCATGGCACTCAGCATTTTGACAAAAGTGCCATTTTCGGACGAAATTTCGGTGCATCCCTAGTGAAATCTGCACCCTTAAGTTTCTTGCCCTGGTGTCAACACGACAGGAAAGTAGGGGAAATCTCCACAATTATGGGATACAACAATGAAACCTTGTTCTGACTCTTACCCACTCTACTTAAAACTGAAAAAAGAATGATTGAGTTTGAGCTTTACCTTGCCCTTTAAAGGTCGCCCTCCTATATCAAATGGGAGGTACATACTTGGCTTTCACTCCAGGTATGGAATTCAACCCCCGACAGTGCTAGTCATTTAACCAAATGTCAGAACACTGTTTAGCATCATCTCTTCAGAAAGGGAAGACCAGCAAATGTCATGTCCAAAGTCGCTTTTTCCTAGATGACATTAAAGTGCGTTCAGCTGAAACTTCTTATTTGCCAAGTTTTTGGGATAACGTTAGGAAGGATTACAACTCCCGTTAGGCTTTTATTATTAGGGGCTCCATTACAGAGATTTTTCCTCCGTTAGGGTAATACAGATATCTTTTTTTTTCCTCGCTAAATGTCAGGGTGATTACAGTTTCACCAGACAGGAAGTAAGGGAAAAATCCCTAATGGTGAGGCCAATGACACACTTGTGATCCTACTGCTGGTGAGAACTCATAGGCAGCACAATTGCTAGCAGAAGAGTAAAACAAAAAGAAAACAAAATACATCCTCTTGCCAGCACCTCGAGAATCCTCAGCATATGAATATGACTGTAGAGTTTGAGCGGCGAGTGTTGTGGATTTTTGTTTTTGGGGTTGAAATATATGACCCAGCACTGCATCATAATGGCCAATATATATGGGGCTCAAAAAATGCTCCTTTAGGGCAGGCAGGAATAGCCAAAATCTGATGCTCATTTTTTAAGGGCCCATTCACACCGGATCCGTTGCTTTGCTATCAGTTTTTTCAACAGATGCCAACGGAAGGGCACCAAAAAAAGAACGGATGTGAATGGGGCTGGTTCACACCAGATCCATTGCATTACGTTGCGCTGAAGAAAAAAAAAAAGGAGAACATGAACTACTTTATTTTCAGTGCAACCGAACACAACGGATCCGGTGTGAACTAGCCCCATTCATTTTTTGGTGCCCTTCCTTTAGCATTCGTTGAAAAACGGATCACAACGCAACCGATCGGAATGAAATCAGAAGGTACAATTGCAAGTCAATGGACCCTCCATTGACTTGCAATTTCCTTCCGAATTTGGTGTGAATGCACTCTAAAACTCCTCCATCTATATGGCAGCTGCTAAAGTTTTTTTTTTCTTTTTTTACAAGTGTTACAGCCCATGTTCGGGCAAACAAAAAAAAACTTCTGCTATCCCCGCACTGCAAGTGCTACTACAAAAGCTGTTTTACCCGATTCCTGCTCCCGCCATATCTGTCCAGGCTGATAGACCGGTCCCCACAGCCTCTTCCCCCCTTTGTTCCTGCGGTCTAAGGACCGCCGATATTATCATGTCTAAGAACAGGGTCCACAGAACTGCATTAGACGGGAGGATGCTGAGGGACATTCTAGTGAGCACTGACTTTTGGCATGAGGGGGGGAGCAGTCCAGGATCAGGTAAGTAGCAGTCCGGGATCAGGTGAGTCGTCCAGAAAAAAACACTTAACCCTTGCAGTCCGGGGGGTTGGGGGAGGGAGCACCACACTGGAAGGGGACGTTTTTTCTTTGCCTAGAGATGGGCTTTAAATGTTTGGGTTTTTTTGCTTTGTACTAGGGTTACATTTTGTACGCAATTTACATGAAGATGGGGTTTAGAAGAGTAATGCAAATCCTACAGAACATAAAATAGAGCCTGTCACCAGCATTCTATAGCCTTGGCATATAGGAATTGATGAGCGCACAGATTCATTCTACTTCGGATGGTAATGTAAAAATCAATTGCAAGATGGGGAGACATGCTTGGCCAGCTCCTGAAACAGATTTCCTAATGCCCTTGTTCTAAGACTTGCTAGGTAAGTAATTAAGCCTGAACAGGCAGAGAGAGGCTTCGTCTCCTGTTGAAGTAAAGGAAATCAAAATGAATAGTAAAACATCATAGGTGTATTCTCACTGTAGAGAGACCCCTGATTAGGTTTAGCTGCATTCCCTGTGTCTCAAGGCTTCATTTTTATTTTGGACTTTGGAACTTTGCTCAGAATGATCATTTAAAACTGCCACATAACAGAAATGGAATGCACAACCACCACCCAAAAAAACTTTTCATGCCATTTCCATTGCCAGTATCTGTGTGAAGTCTGAACTCCTGCACGTGGCCACCCTTTTTGCCCAGTATTTCTTAGCTGAATCAAGGGGAAAAAAATCTCCCATAATGCAATGCCAGCTCTACTCCATACAGAAAGCAAATACACTAATTATGTGAGAACGTAGGAAAATGGTTTTCAATATCAGTTGCTTTATCATTAGAAGAAAAGGAGGTAAATGTGTTGGTTGTATTTAGAACAAAGTCCAAATCCCATTCGCACTGCCACGGTCTCAAAACCACAAGGTATATGTGGTGCCCCCAGGTGACCACACGGATGGCGCCGTGCAAAACACTAATAGTAAATAAAAGTAATTCACCGCCACACACTGCGCATGTAGAAGAGGGTTGTTCTTCAGACATGCGCAGTGTTCAACATCTAAACTCAAACAAAAAAAAAATGTATAATTTACAGGAAGCACCAAGTTTTATGAAATACTTAAAAGTTTCCTGGTCTCAACAAGGTGTGCGTTATATCCAAGATTTACTCATTGATTTTAAGCTACGGCCCTTCCCACAATTAGTGTCCCAATTTATATTCTCTAGTAATGATCATATTAGATATCTTCAACTCGCACATGTTCTCCCATCACTACTTAATGCTTGGCCAAGAATACCAAACTGTATCTGGGATTATTTCACATCTACCCCGTTGCCGTAAAGGGGGTATATGGCTCGTTTACTCCTACCTACAACATAAACAATCTTTCACCAAGTTTCAAGCATTTTTGGATTGGGAGAGGGAGTTGGGAGTGCCTTTTTCCCCGGATCAATGGCCTTTGACCCCAACCTCACTCCAAAAGGCAACTAAAACGCAAGTTTCCAGGAAATTTTCCACAAAATCTCCTTGCGATGGTACACGACACCCTACCGCTTGTCTAAATTTTCTCCCTCTGTTTTAGCTTTGTGCTGGAGGAATTGTGGTCAGGTCAGATCTCTCCTACATATTCTATGGTCATGCAGGTCCCTTACTGGTTACTGGTGACGTATTTTTATGCTAATCTCATCTATGACTGGTTGTATTACACCTTTCGGACCCTGCTTTGGGTCTCCTGCTATTAGGAATTGACCATTTTCCTACTTAATATCGTCCGCTGGTTGTTCATACATTGTTAGCAGCCCAGCTTACTATTTTCCGACATTGTAGAAGTACATCAAGTGTTTCTGTGAATGAAACTATTAAAACTCTACAATTACACTACGAATTTGAGAGGCTGTACACGCTGACAACTGGCTCTGCAGTAAAATTTGACAACAAATGGAAATCGTGGATCCTTTAAATTGGTATGTTTTCTTGCGACACCTCCCCTTGTTCTTTGTTCTTTTCCCTTTCCTCATTTAGCATTATTCAATGTTCTTCCCCTACGTATCCTATCTTGTTTGTTTCCTTACTATGCTATGTAATCTTTTCTCCAAGCTACCTTGGGAAATGATCTACGAGAGCATTTACTACTGTTGATCCTACTGTTTGTGTATTGTTTTCTTGTGCTATTTGAAAATCTAATTAAAAAAAAATAATTAAAAAAAAAAAAAATCGATATTTGAAGAAAAAAAAATACTTAAAAAGGAGAACTATGGGGTAAGTGTCTTTCCCCATAGTTCTCCTAAGGGTAACGGGAGGACACAAACTAGCGCCCTCCCGTCACCCTAAGCTCAGTATTCTGCGAGCTACAGCTCGCGGTATACTGAGATGCCGCAGCCGGGACAGATCCCGACATTACTGTCGAGATCCACCCAGCTGCGGGATTGACAGCTGGCTCTGCCTATCTAGAGGCAGAGCCAGCTGTGCCCGCCCCTCCCCTGTCCGTTCCACCAGTCAGCGCTGGAGGATCGGACAGGGGAGGGGGGGGAATCCCTGCAGGGAGCCATGAGTGACAGTCACGGCTCTCTGCAGGGATAGATGGACAAGTGAGCGAGCGACGGTATGTGTTTGCTCACTTCCCGATCTATTGAGCCGACCTGTGACAGTTTCAATGTCACAGGTCGGCTAGAACTGTGAGAACTATGAGGCTAGAACTATGATTTTCACTCACCTCATAGTTCTCCTTTAAAAAGTACCACTTCTACAAAGCCAAGTCATCAATACCATATAATAATTCTCCTTCTACCAGCACAAAATCGCCTTAATTGCTGGAAGCCAGGACTTTACCTCCGATTTCTCTCTTCTGACATTCACGGGAGCTTGTGCTTGGGTTTGTCTCTGTTGACGAGCTTCTTCCAACTGAGCTCGAAGTTTTGAAGCCAGCGTCTGCAAGACAAAAACATTGCTTTAAAAAGTTAGGAAATATAATCAAATCACTTTAAGTTCTTTGCGAAAATGAAGTAACAGACCTCAAAAAGAATTGACAATAAAAAGCCAAAAGCATCCAAAAGCGTCTTCTTTTTCCCCAAAAGTTTATCTAAGTAAAAAATGCTATAGGGTATTTTTGCTGAATTTTGTCTCTGGTTCTTGTTATATAAAAACACGTGCTAAGAGTGTTCAGGGTGTTTTGTTTCTACCAGAATCCCTCTTAATTAAATAATGAAAACCAGGCCCGTGAAGATACAATGCAGCATGCTTTACAGGTATATAGCCTGATGGGTCCTACAGAAATAAATACAATGGGGGGGGAATTTATGAAAAACCGGAGCTGACAGAATCTGGAGCAGTTGTCCATAGTAACCCATCAGCTTTGCTCTTCAGTTAAGTTTTGAAAATGAAAGATAGAATCTAATTGGTTGCCATGGGCAACTGCTTTCGCATTTGTCTGCTCCAGTTCGGATAAATTCCCTCCAATTAATGTTTGACCCGTTCCTACCCAAAATTCTTAAATAAATATTCCTCTGCATGATGCCCTGTGCTGAGGATATATTAAAAATGTCCTCCGTTTCAGACGTAAAAGCCGACACGTTTTGTGGCTGGTAGCTCTTAAACTCAGCTGTCATTGACAGGTTAGGCCCCCACTAATGATCAGGTGTGGGAGTTACTATCAGCTATGAGGGCCATAGAGGGTTTCAAGACAAAAGAAACCTTTAGCCTGCGCAGCCTGAAGGTGGCAGTGCACATCTGTTTAGTATCTTAAGTGTCATGTACAATTACAGTATTAAAAAAAAAAAAGCATTATACATCCTTATTTAGGTATGCAAAATAGAGTGGTACCCTTATGTATGCACTGAAGTAGGTTAACAAAGTGGACTTCAGAAGGTATCAATGCAGCTCAGAGGACGCATTATGATACCCTTACACATGTCCTAATGTAACAGCTGATCACATGCCCTAATCTTCTATTCCATTCCATACTTCCAGGTAGTTGATAGTCGGGTCACATCTCCAACTCTCACAGCTAGGCTTCCCTGAACCTCCTGATCAGTACAAGATCACAGGGGACAGCATAGTCTCCAGCAACTATCCATCTACTAGTTTAAAGAAAGAAGGGAAGATTGGGGAGCAGGAGAGTGACTTGCCTTGCTGTGCCTGTGTTTGTGGACACACATAACTTACTAAAATACACAAGGATGGCTCCACAGGACCCTGCAAGAGAAAGGAGCCTAAAACAGGATATCAGGGCCAGTGCTCAGGAGATCAGATGATTCTGCTGCAAACTAAAACTTTTAAACAAATGAGCAGCATCAATTGTACGTGATTTCATCAGCACTTGAAAAAGCTTAACACCCTTTTGGCTTTAATATCACTTTAAATGCTTGAGAAGCAATGTCTTTCCATTTCATTTATTGTTAAATCTGTCATTTGTGAACAAATATTCACATTCGGTCTTCAGCAAGAAAGTAGTTTCTAATTTATTGTATTTGTATTATTGTTTTATGTAAAAAGCAGCATTATGTAAATTTGTGGGTGAAGTAGGCAACCAATCACTGTGCACCCAATTGATAATCTGCAACAAACAGCAAACATTTACTCCTTACTGCCGACTATGCCATATAATTAAACTATTAATTTTGCAGTTATGTAGGCATGCGATAGTGTGTGTTATTAGTTTACATGGCACCCTGGAGAGATTTTATGATTGCAAAAAACAACAAGATTAATAAAAGTGCAGAGAAGCAGGACAATGAATGTCTTTGCTTACCCACATCGGCACTTTGTTTACTTTTATACTTACTCTCTTCATGGAGTTAAGATGAGTGTCCTTGTTAGGCGTAGCGAGGGCGCAGAAGCCACTCCGGATTTTGCCCTCCCTGAGTGCTGCACACTAAGGGCCCATTCACATCAGATGCAGTCCGTTGCGTTTTTGAGCTGCATCAAAAACGCAGCACAATGATTTCCAATGGGATTCTGTTGTTCTGTTCACACCAGACTAGTCCGTTCCAATGCAGCCAGAAAAAGTACTGCTTGCACTATTTTAGCTGCTTCGGAACGCATCAAAAACGCATACGAGCGCATGCAACGGAACGCAAAGCAACGCAACTAAAAAACAAAAACCCACAGATTTAGTAATGTCATCTTCTGGGGACTTCCTGTGAGTTGGTAGAGGAGATTAGAATGGAGCAGCTCTGGAAACATGGCAGACATGGATGCTAATCTAATAATCAAAAATCTCTGACCCTCAGCAAGGGGTGCACCCAATAATGACGTTATTATTATTATATTATAATAACCTCCTACGTTGGGTGAGAATAGCTATAGCCAACACTAATACCATGCCTTCAAGCAAAGGAAGCATGTCTGAGCTAGAAAATGAAGGAAGAAAGTGCTGTGACAGGAAGAAGGAAGTGACATATGGTCTGATTTGCATTTTGAGGGGGAAAAAAAAAAACTGCATCGGAACGCATCAAAAACACGGTAGAACACATTGCATCGCAATGGCTAAAACGCATGCATTTTCAATGCAGTTTTGGTGTGAACGAGGCCTAAGTGGGAGATTCCTCCATCCACACAGTGTAGCGTAGATGGAGGAATCTGTTGCACTTTTTCCATCTGATCATAGAAAATCTGCAGATAATCTATAGGCGTATGGGCAGCTTCAGACCTGAAGTTACACTTGAAACATTCCATAGGGCAAAGTTAAACACTCAAAGACCAGGTAAGGGAGGAAGTAGAGAAGCAATTAAGAGACCCAAGGTAACTCTATGGGCTTGTTCACACGATGTCCGGACCAGATCTGGAGCAGATCTGCAGACGTGGTGCTGTACGTTTTTGACGCGTTCCAGTAAAAAAAAAAAGCTGGAGTGGGGCTGTCATTATGTTAGCTGCAGTGCAGTGCGTTTTTAACACGTTTTGCGTTTACGGACCGGACAAAATGTGACATGCAGTATTTTGTCTGTCTGGTCCAGAACGGACTGCGCTCGTGAGAACTGTAGCCCATAAAACACATAGGGATACATTGGGATGCATTTTGGGTGCATGAGCGCAGGGATCTGGTCCGGACACAATGTGGATGTCGTGTGAACAAGCCCTGAAGAAGGATTCAAGGTTTGCTTTGTTTGATTTTCTTTTTTTTTTTAACTCAAACCTGGTCATTGCTTATTCAGAACAAATCATTGACATAGTTTGATAGCTCCTCGTGATGCAGTTTGTTTAGACACTTTAACAAACTGCGGGCCTTCCAGAAACAGGTGTATATATTTTGGAGATCATGTGGAACTAATTGCACACAGGTGGACTCCACTCTTCTAATTATATGATCTCAGAAGGCAGCAAAGCTTACTTAGGGGGTTACCAGTGAGGAGAAGGAATACTTATGCAATTACGACTTCATAACGATTTTAGAACTAGATTTTGAAAACTAGATTTCTGAGAGTATGTGTAGCTGGGGAGGGGGATTAAAGAAAACCTATTCTACAGGTTATCCCTGCTTAGACAAAACAGGATTTTTTGTTTTA
This sequence comes from Nanorana parkeri, assembly GCF_000935625.1. Lineage (NCBI taxonomy): Eukaryota > Metazoa > Chordata > Amphibia > Anura > Dicroglossidae > Nanorana > Nanorana parkeri. The sequence goes on from NW_017307653.1 coordinate 403,477, forward strand.
CCTGTAAAACCGATTTATTGGGAGTACATCCCAGGATGCAGGGAGTTAATTAATAGATCACTGGGTTATGCAGCCAACTTCAGGTGACTGGACACTGGCAAATCACTCAAAGCTGCCATACAACGCTGCATAAGCCCTCCCATTTCCAGCCCGCCTCCGTTTTGTAGAAAGCAATACAAAGTGGATCACAGAATACAGAGGGGAAGCTCCTGTGTCCTGTGATGTACTCCATCCAAACACATTTTACTGGTAAGACAAAATCTTGTATTCTTGATAGTACATCACAGGGCACAAGGAGTTAAGTCTTAGACCACTGGGCCATTCAAACACAGTCCAACAGGGGTGGACAGCAAACAATGGCTAACAGGTGCAAGGAACAACAACCACAACAGTGAAGAACTAGAATAGAGAACTAGAAACAGAGGTGCACCCAATGATTACAGGGCCACCTACAGGACCTTACAGCCAAAACTGGTATCCGCCGAGGCATGAAAATCTATTGTGTAGAGCGCAGCAGAAGTGGGCACCGAGGACAAGGTGGCAGCCTTACAGATCTCGGGCTTGTTGCTGAAAAGCCCAAGCTTGCACTAACACTTCCAATGGAACGTGCCTTGACCAGAAACAAAAGAACTTTCCCCTTAAGCTCATAGGTCTGCGAGATGGTCAGGCAAATACACCTAACAGTGTCCTGATTAAGGTGGAAGACAGAGACCAGCTTTGCGAGAAAGATTTACTTAGGCCTCAGCACAACTTTATTCTTATGGATGACCAGAAAGGCCACTAATTCAGAAACATGCCTAGCAGAAGTCTTGGCTACGAACAAGGACACCTTGCAAGTAAGCAAAGGCAGAGAAATATCATTAATCAAAGGGCAGCTCTGAAGGGACCAAGAAAACAAGATTGAGGTCCCATGGTGTCACTGAAGCACAAAAAGGGGGAACAAGCGTCACCCCCTGCAATGAGGAGAACAAGAATTAATCGTAATCAGGCCTGCTCACCTATTACTCGGGTTATATTATGTGCTCAATGTAAATCTTTCGCTGCAACGGATGCAAGTACATCCATGGCAGAAGGGAGCTATAAACAGACTCCTGGCCCCTGTAGCAGCTGTACTGTGTATACACTCCGTCAAGTAACTGTCCGCTTTCTGGGAGAATTGAAAAACAAAACAAAGTTATAAGAAAATCAAACACCTTTCATTTAAAAGATACCAATGTTTTTTTGCATTTCATAGGTGCACGCAATTTGAAGCTTCACATGTTTGTATCCATTTACTTGGCACATCCTCATGTTTTATATTTTACCAAACACTGGGTATTATATTGTTTTTGTGTGTACTAAAATTTATCTGAATGTTTTTCTACTGAAAACTTTAACAAACTGCTGTGCTAATATCATATGACATAACGAATTGCAACTGACACTATTTTATTCTCTGGGATCTTGCTTTAGGAAAGCGCATCATTTTGGACAGTTTTAAGCCATTTTCAGGATTATGCAAAAAAAAAAAAAAATGCCAAAATGGCTCTGGAAGCAAAAGGGTTAAATGCAAACAGTGCTTAGCAGGGTTAATGTATTAATAAGTAAATATTGTTTGTTGGTCTTAGTCCACATTAACCTTCTCTGCTTGCAATTGAACTACGGTTGTGTGGAAAAGTGTTGGCCCCCTTCCTGATTTTTCATTGTTTTGCACGTTTGTCACACTTTAATGTTTCAGATCATCAAACTAATTTAAATATTAGTCAAAGATAACACAAGTAAACACAATATGCAGTTGCTAAAGGAAGGTTTTTATTATTACGGGAAAACAAAATTCAAACCCACATGGCACTGTGTGAAAAAGTGTTTGCCGCCCCCCCCACCCCACCCTGTTAAAACATAACTCTGGCTTATCACACCTGAGTTCAATTTCTCTAGCCACACCTGTTCGCAATCAAGAAATCACTTAAATAAGACTTGACTGACAAAGTGAAGTAGACCAAAAGATCCTCAAAAGCTACAATTCATGCCAAGATCCAAAGAAATCCAGGAACAAATGAGAAAGTAATTGAGATCTATCAGTCTGGAAAAGATTATAAAGCCATTTCTAAAGCTTTGGGACTCCAGCGAACCAGTGAGAGCCATTATCCACAAATGGCGAAAACATGGAACAGGGATGAACCTTCCCAGGAGTGGGCGGCCAACCAAAATGACCCCGATTACCCCAAGAGCCCAACCAGTTATTAGGTTTAGGGGGCAAACACTTTTTCCCACAGTGCCATGTGGGTTTGGATGATGTTTTCCCTTAATAATAAAAACCTTTCTTTAAAAACTGCATGTTGTGTTTACTTGTGTTAAATTTGACTAATATTAAAAAATTGTTGATGATTTGAAACATTAAAGTGTGACAAACGTGCAAAACAATGAAAAATCAGGAAGGGGGCCAACACTTTTTCACACAACTGTATGTCACTGTCCCACAGCACACAGATTTTGTAACATGAAATTTCAGACACCTTCCAAAATTCAGTCAAAAGTAAAAAAAAACAATATTTGAGATGGAAGCTGCGACCTACCATGTTACCCATTATTTCCGCTTTGACAATCTTGGCGCCAAGTTTGTTCATCTCTTCCTCAGTAAGTACCTGGACTGGCTGTGATTTTGTATCAGGTCTGAATAAATAAAAAACACTCAGAATGAATGCTAGCATATAAAAATACAGTACATGATATGTAAAAACTGAACATACATAGGAAGCTAAACTGGATACACTGTAGATCATTTTTATTTCAACCCGGGATGCCCATTCCACTGTTAATGACATCAGGCTGTAAAGGTGGCCATACACTTTACAACCATCGCAAGACCTTAAGGTGGCCATACACTCTACAACCATCGATACATTACAATAGTTACTAGTATAAATGGGTGTTTCCTAATATGCATTCATAAGAGTCTATAACTTTACCCTTTCTGACAGTGAGTGGCTCTGCCAGCACCACCCGGCTCTACAAACTTCAACAGAAAAATCGAAGAAGCCAGGCACTGTTCAGGTATTCTGACAGCCATGGCCACTGGCTGTACAAATACAATGCTGACAGGGCAGATTCCTCCATCCATGTTATTTAGGCTACGTTCACACTAGGGCGATCCGTGACCGCGCAGCAATCGTGCACAAAAACCACATGGTTGGCCGCGCGGTCACGGAATCGCACACCACCGATGATCACGCTGGCGGTGCCATTATTTTCTAATGGCACCCCAGTTGCGCCAGGTAGATCGCGCGGAACAACATCTGTGCACGATCACGGTTGAAAAAATTGCGGTGCGTGTCGCAAAAAGGCGGTATACGTACCTTTTTTCAGGGATTACCGTGCAGATATAACCCTATTGAACTCAATGGAGCCGCATGGCAATCGCTGTGTGCAATCTTGCACGATCGCGTGGCCCGGGACGCACGTCCTGGGATCACCGATATCTGAACCTAGCCTTAACGTTGATGGGAGAATCAAGCTGTTTCCTACCCTCAGCCTGCTGTAGGCAAACAAAGAGCAGAAGGGAAAAAAGATGGAAAGGCTGCAGGTCCCAGAAGTCACAGGGATCAGGACTTTCATGCACTAGACACACAGTGCATATGACAATGACAAGAACAGGCATAGCTCAGAAAACAAAAACATAGTATGATCAAGCCCTTAAAGTCCGTTCTTTACCTTCACGTTGTTATTGGACTGTCTCATTAGCCTATAGGAATGTGCACGAAGCAGAAAGTAGCAGGCATGTGTCAATACTATCAGGAAGTGGTAATGCTCTGCCCATCAAATGGCCAAAGATTTGGTTGAATCGGGCAATGGAAGCTGCTGTGGGTACATCACTAAATATCTTGAAGTAACTTTTTTGTTTTTCTTAAAGTGACTGAGTCTCTTTAAAGCAGGGGTGGGCAAACTGTGGCTCTTCAGCTGCTGAGGAACTACAAATCCCATGAGGCATTGCAAGATCCTCAGCCACAGACATGACTCCCAGAGAGAGAGAGACAGATACATCATGGGATTTGTAGTTTCACCACACATGGAGGGCCAGAGTTTGCCCACCCCTGCCTTAAAGAGACTCAGTCACTTTAAGAAAAACAAAAAAGTTACTTCAAGATATATAGTGATGTACCCACAGCAGCTTCCATTGCCCGATTCATCCAAATCATTGGCCATTCTGATGGGCAGAGCATTACCACTTCCTGATAGTATTGACACATGCCTGCTACTTCCCGCACATTCCTATTGGCTAATGAGACAGTCCAATAACAACGTGGAGGTAAAGAACGGACTTGAAAATCTCCAACACTATTGGGTATCGCTTGGAGCTTTACTCGTCAGTACGGCTCTACATTCTGTCAACAACTTTTTGTGTTCTTACAGAGTCTCCATAGTTATCTTGACCTCCATTCTCAGCAAGCCAGAAAGTACCAAAGCCAATAAATCAGTAGAATAGCTAGGTAACCATGATTTATAGAAAAGGATCTGCAATGGGAACCTATGTATCTTTTTCACGGCAGGTTTCCTCCAGCACCTAGACAACTAATTGTCTTGCAAGATAAATGTGTAAAATACTCTGCAAGAAGAACAATGCCATTAACAAGTTTTCTGCTAATGAGTCTGTGTTACTGTCTCCTGGGAGTGTCGGAAGGCAGGACGCAGGCTAAATGAGCTCTATTAGCTACAAATTATCAGATTAACCGTTTCACTAATAAGTAAACTTCAATCAGCTGACATTAGAAGGCAATGTCATGGTTCCATCACTCCGGGCTAGTGATGTGGTATGCGTGGTAAGTAAACCTCATTAGCAGTGCACCTCTAGACTGGTTTGGCTGGTACAGATGGAGTTTCAACACATTATATCATGTAACGTGAGCATTACCACATAAGAAATGGTTAAAATAAGAATGTAATTCAGAAAATGCCACAAGAGACTTTGAAAATTGTCTCAATTGCATATTTAGGAAGTATACTTCACGGCGTAACGTCAACTGCTTTCAAACTTCGTTATTAAAAACTAATCAAACTCAACAAAGCACTGCAGAAATACATACATACATACATACATTGAATACATACATATCCAATATAATACACCCAATAGTCCTATAATACAAGATATATACATAGCCCTGCCAGACACCACTGCTAGGTTGCTTTGTGTGGGAGTTAAAGTTGAACTGTGCGATTGCGGTTTCCCAGTGGTCCTGCCATAACCTGCACAGCATACAGATTATGGCCCACATACCTCCCAAGGTGCTCTTACTCCAAGTTTGGATTACTCAGCCTTCTGTATTGGGCACCCAATCACTGTAGCACTATGCTCATCGCCTAGCCGGGCTGCAATGACATGCTCGCACACATGTTGTCCTTGGCAGGAGCTGAAGAGAATGGCATGGGCAGTAAACCTTCTAATGCCTCGTTTCCAATCTTAGGCCCGGTTCACACCGGGGCGTTTTGTAGCGCGTTCCTACACTCTGCAAAACGCTCAAGCACAGAAATCCCATTATTTTTTCCTATGGGTATGGTTCACACCTGGGCGTATTACAGGCCGTATGAACGCGCTACAAAACACCCTACACCCAAAGAAGTACAGGAGCTTATTTGGGGCGTTTTTGTCACGCGTTTCCATTGGGATACAGCCAAGTAGCCCTTGGAAACGCGCGTTTGTCAAGGGTTTTTTTTCCCGCAAATCGCACGGCAAATGCGCGACACGAAACGCGCAACAAACGCGCATATTCGATAAGCCTAGGTGTGAACCCAGCCTTAGTAAATCTGCAAGTTTCACTGAAATAATACTTGAGGATCCCCCAGTTGTTCTCCTGCGATGTCACCCTATCACATGTGCCCCTGACTGAGTAGACAAGCACCCACGCTGACACACAAAGCACATGTTTTTCAGCTTTTTAAATGAAGAAAAAAAAAATAGTTGGCCCCAAACCATTATGGCTTCAGCCCAAAAAATAAGATAAAAACAAATAGTCCATTAAAAAATAAAACAAAACCAGCTTTTGCTGCAATATTCCTCTTCAATCCAGAGATTTTCCTCACAGCACATTTTTCTGTCGTTGGATGTCCTCAGTTTGATGCCCAGCATGAGTCAACCCACTGCCTCTGAGCCCATATCATCCTAAACCCACCCCTATTCTGTGACTGGACAGTAAAAGGAGAAGCAGCACAGTGATGAGCTCATCTCTCTGTCACTCTGCTGTATCTGCCTATCAGCACATGAACTGACTGGCTGGCTCCTTGTGCCACATGCTTCCTCACACACCCTGCAATACAGGGACTGCAGGAGTTTGATATCAGGTCACATTCAGGTACTTACACTGCTTGCATTTAAAAAAAAAAAAAAAAACACACACACACATTTAATGAAAGGGTAACAATTATAGAGTTGCATTAAATTGTGTCTTTTTTTAATCTACCCAGAGTTCCGCTTTAAACAATATTTTCGCAACTTCGCCTCCACAGCACCAATAGGTATATATTTCTTTACTTCTCACTGCAGACCGTGGCCTCCTCTGGCACAGCTTTTTCTACACCCAGCCCAGCACATGCAGCAAGCTGAATGAGGAATGCCATAGAGTATAATGGCAGACCTTGATCTTACTTTGGCACATGCCCAGGACAGGCTGCTATCATTCTCAACAAGCTCTCCTCCCTGCACCGCCCACTCCTCCTCCTGTGACAGCGTATCAGGATGAAGAGCGGGTACAAGTAGTCAGAGATCAGTGATCGCTGAGTGTTTGTAAATAATTGCGGACATAGTATGTTTACTGTGTCCCCAATTATGAATGAATGGTGATGTACATCACCTCCTTTTCATCCATGATTGTGGACACAGTAACTCATATTATCTCCCCAATGTATGAACAGGAACACTCAGTATTTTGTAGAGGATTCCTGTTCATTGATAACTGGGGCTGCAAAAAAAAAAGAGATTGAAAACTATGTCCTCAATCTCTTTTTCTATTTTAAAAGACAAATATCAGGGATCTGTTTCCTCAAATCCCCCAGCAGTAAAGTAAAAAAAATATATATATATTTATTACAAATAAAAATAAAATATTAAAAAATTAAAAAGTTTATTAAAAAGAGAAAATTTGTGTTCGGCCTGAAATTTTTTTTCATTTTCGGTTTTAAAAGTTAATTTCAGTGCACCTCTAATTCTCAAGGGCCATTCCCTGTCCGGGGTCGTGTGTTAATCATTGTGGTGCAGTGGAAAAAAGTCCAAAGTATTGTGGTACCATGCGTTGTGGTGCATTCGATCGCATTGCAGGTGGGAGGTGTGTTTGGGGTGCCATTCAAATGAATGACAATGCAAAGCACCTCTGGCATTGTTAACACATGGTAGGTTCATTGCCCGATACCATGCATTGATCGCACAGAACTGTGTGATTAATGCAAGGCCCTAATGTGAACCAGCCTGAGACAAAGCATTGCTGTGGGAAAGAAATGTCTGCATTACCCAGGCATTAAGACAGAGGCTGGAAAAGGGAGGAGGTTAGATTTTTACTGCACCTATCACTTAAGATGTTCTACAGGGTAGCGGCTACATCTATAGGTAAACTAGAAATGCTTTTTTAATGCGCTAGCCTGTTCTGTGGAACACTGAGGCAGAAGATTTAGCGGCCCCATGCAATATATAGAAATAGTAATATACCCAGGCTTTGGACTTGCTGTGTTTTAAACGAGGTCACAATTAGCCTCCAGCCATCAACTTTCATAGATTTTCTGCCATAGTTTAGCATTAGCTGTACCAATCCACACTGGAGCATCCTCTGTAACAATGCCGCTTCCTTAAGTTTCATGGATTCCCACACACATCTGTTCTGTCACAGGAAAATCCCCACTGCTGTCATTTGGGAAGCTGTGCTCTGCTGGTTCTAAAAGGACTGCGAATAGAAGCGAATTCCTGATCACATGTAACTCCATTTTCTTTGGTTTTATTCACATTGCTTTAGAACAAAACATGGTTTAAATAATTCATATGTTTAAGTTAAGTTAAGCGTTGGTTGCAAGGCCCTGTATTTTAAATTGTTAGATGGGACTGACTGAGACAATTAGAATGCTTATAATACAGCGGTTTAAAGCCAAGGTATAATGAAGGGAATTTATCAAAACTGGAGCAGACAAAATCCAGAGCAGCTGTGCATGGCAACCAGTCAGCTTCTCTATCATTTTCAAATCTTAAGGCTGGGGTCACACCTAGGCGTATCGAATATGCACGTTCGTCGAACGTTTCGTGATGCACGTTTTTACTGAGATTCGGATTTTGTTGCGCGATTTGCAGTAAAAAAACGCGCGACAAACGCGCGTTTGAGGGCTACTTGGCTGTATCCCAATGGAAATGCGCGACAAAAACGCCCCAAAGAAGCTCCTGTACTTCTTTGGGCGTAGGGCGTTTTGTAGCGCGTTCATACGGCCTGTAATACGCCCAGGTGTGAATCATACCCATAGGAAATAATGGGATTTCGGTGTTTGAGCGTTTTGCAGAGCATTCGAACGCGCTACTGAGTAAGGGCCTGTTCACACGACATCCGTTTTCTGTGCTGACCTGATCCGTACGCTCCGGCACTAAAAATGCATCCCAATGTATCCCTATGTGTTTTATGGGCTACAGTTCTCACGTGCGCAGGCCGTTCAGGTTACGACAGAAAAATACTGCATGTCACATTTTGTACGGTCAGGAAAGGCAAAGATGAGCCTGGGCTTGGTGTGAATTGCCTGAGTTTGGCCAAGCTCAATCAAAACTGTGACTGCCACCCCCTCTTCCCAGCCAAATCAGTTGCGAAGAGGCGCATTCCCTGCTTTGCAGAGCTGAATGTCACAGAGGAGCTGGGAATGCCCTCCACCGCAACTCCCACTTATAGGGCTGGGGGAGTGGCGGTCACAGTGTCGAGACGGCTTGGGAAAACAAAGGCGAACTGGGTTCAAACCAAGCCCCGCCTCACCTCTAGTGACCAATTATGATGGTCCCAAGTCTACTAAAGAGAGGAATGTTCCCTCCTCTGATTCATTTAGATCTCTTTCAAGTACAACAGTGTAAGAAAACTAATATTCACATCAAATATTTACTTGATTAATGAAAAAAAACTTTTTTTTTTCCCCCTTGCATCCAGCAGCCATAGGGAAGGGACTACCAAAAAGAAAGTTTGTTTTTGTTTTCCTTTTCATAGAAATGGTGCAGGTGTTTCATTAAAACAAATATACAAAATTGAACATCCATTTGAAATGACTTTTTGCATAATCATACAGTTTAATGGCCAACTCCAGCCAACATGTTTTCCATAGTTTCCCAGTGCTTAGTAGCTAGTCACCATGTTCTTGTATTGTAATTTAGAACTTGCTTATTTCCATCAGGTATTTTTGCCCCCCCAACATCAGCGCTGCTAAAGCTGGCCATACACCTATAGATTATCTGCAGACTTTCTATGGTCAGATGGAAAAACTGCAACAGATTCCTCCATCTACGCTACACTGTGTGGATGGAGGGATCTCCTGCTGGACCAAGCTTCAACAACAATCTGATTGGATGCAGGCATTGTTCAGGTGGTTTGAGACCCAGCGGGGCCGACTAGCAAGATACTGAAGCTTGGCCCAGTGGGAGATTCCTTCATCCACACAGTTTAGCGTAGATGGAGGAATCTGTTGCACTTTTTCCATCTGACCATAGAAAATCTGCAGATAATTGTAAGGTGTATGGCCAGCTTAAAGGAGAACTATGGGGTCAGGGCTTTTCCCCATAGTTCTCCTAAGGGTCACCTGAGAACACAAACTAGCGTTCTCCCGTGACCCAAAGCTCAGTATACCGCAAGCTACAGCTGACATTGATGTCAAGATCCACCCAGCTGCAGGATTGACAGCTGGCGTTGTCTATCCAGAGGCAGAGCCAGCTGTGCCCGCCCCCTCCCGCGTCTGTTCCGCCAGTCAGCGCTGCAGGGAGCCGTGAGTGACATTTACAGCTCTCTGCAGGGATAGATCGAGAAGTGAGCAAGCGACGGTACTTGTTCGCTCACTTCCCGATCTACTGAGCCGACCTGTGACAGTTTCATTGTCACAGGTCGGCTCAGATTATGAGGCTGAGGGAAAATCACTCGCCTTATAATTCTCCTTTAACATAGCCTGTGCCCATGCGTTCTGAAAATGGCCAAGCAGAGAGTGGGTGGAGACACAATGCCAGCACTGGTGTCTATCATGCAGACCAGATAGCAGGGCTGGAAGCAGAAGCTGTACTCTCAAAGGAACCTGAAAACAAATGTTTTCAAAGCGGATCTTCACTCTAAAATAAAGGTTTGTGGCATTCTAATCCTGCTACCTCCACTTTTTTTTTAAATAGTTGAGCATTCCTTATTTTTTTTCTATTTACCTTTTTTTGTTTTTTTCCCCGCCATTCTCACCTAGACAAGAATGATGTTTTACTCTCCTCCTGCAGTACCGATGTCACATTACCCAGGAGGCTGCAGGATGAGAACGCTTTCCATTTTCCATTCATGTAAACAGACTCAGTGCCAGAACTCAAGCACTATACTCCATTCATACAATACATAAACGGACACGGCGCAGGTGCAAGATATGAAGCCGCATCATCGGAGGGCCAACTGCAGGAACCAAAAAGAGGTGTAAAGAAGGAAGATGGTGGCACGGGACAGGACCGGTAGGAGGAGAGCGGTGAGAGAGAAAAGGACTGGGCTTGGAATAATGTTATTACAGCACAAGAAGAGCACCAAAGGTGACGGGGAAGGAAAAAGGATGTATTTGGGAAGGTGAAGTTCCTCTTTAAACTGTTGAAAGGAAGAAAGCTCGAAATTGCTACAAGAATGAGGTAACTAGTTACTAAATACTGTAAAGCAATGGAAAGCATGGAGCAGGATCAGGACTTTAATAAATGCCAATGTTTGGAAGTGTGTACATGCTTATCATTAAAGAAGGGCCTAATCCAAGATGCATATTTAGCCTAATCCAGGCAGCATTATCATTGCAATGATCTGTAGGGAATTGGGCCTTGTAGGGCTTTGCTTATAGAGCGATATCAAAATGCCTTTGGCCATTAGGGAGCGGCCATAATAAGTATTTGTGTGATGAAAACAGGAACAATAATTTCACATCATCTGTGCTGCCAATACTCACCGATCTCCCATCATACCTTAGCCTTATGGGATTTTCTTAATAGACACATAGGTCTTCTTCCATAGCCTTTGTTCTGGCTTTTTATATGACACATAGAGGCTGATTTACAAAAGGACAGAATATTCCAAAACAAACTGGGTGAAAATTCCCTTCAATTATCCAGTCATGTGCAGATGAAACAAATAAACAAGGATTTGATTTACATGACTGGATAATTAAAGTGAACCTTCATACAATTGTTTATATATAAAGTGGCCTCCACATATCTCTGGGAGTTCTCTTTACAATACTCATCACTAGGGATGCACCGAAATTTTACCCCGCAAAACATATTGGCCGAAAATGGCACTTTTGCCAAGATGCCGAAAGTGCCATCTTTTGGACGAAATAGCGGTGTATCCCTGCTTTCTCTCCTCCCCGCAGGGCGCTGCTCTGTGTCCCAGCGGGGAGGAGATAAACTGTTACAGGAGGCTGAGCGCTGTGGGAGGAGAGTGCTGTGAGTGGCTGGAGTCTTTCCTCCTCGCACCGCTCAGCCTACTGTGACAGATCAGGAGAGCGGCAGGGTGGGGGGAAAACCAGCTGTCAAAGGAGGCCGGGCTGGCGGAGAGGGGGAGGAGATAGCTGTCACAGGTAAATGAGCTCTCTGCACCACTCGCTCAGCCTCCTGTGACAGCGAGTCAGGATGAAGACCGGGTACAAGCAGCCAGTGCTTGTAAATAATTGAGGACATAGTATGTTTACTGTGTCCCCAATTATGAATGAATGGGAAGTGATCTACATCAACATTTCAGTGCACCTCTACTTATCATATTAGGGTATCTTACTTATACTTAAGATGACATATATGCTCAAATACCTCATCAAGTTTGTAACTGTCTATATTTGCTAAGGAAATTAGTTATATTACCTTTATAGTGATATTTGTAGTGAATTATTCCACGATGATCCATTATAGAGGTTTATACAACATTGTGGGGTATTAGAGCCAGGTTAGCCAAAGAAATACGGTCTTCTTTTTTATATTCGTATTTATTTCTATAGCCATAGGATCGGGGGATTTTCTACTATTTGAAAATATTTTACATTTGTGTGCAACTCATTTGGAAAATGTTTAACCCCTTCATGACTGAGCTTGTTTTTGGTTTCTGTTCGTAAATGACTGACACACTTTTGACATTTTTGCTGTGTGATTCTTCCACGTCAGTAATATACTTTCTTACAAAGTGCACCCACACATATTATATATTGTTTTTTAAGGGACAGATAGGGCTACATATTTATATCAATACAGTGTACGTGACGAGTCATTTGGTCCCTTTGTGGCTGGACGTACAGTGTACGTCTCCCGTCACGAAGGGGTTAAGGAAGATTTTTTTTTTTACCATGTCCTAAATTATTCCCTGTGTCTCCTAGTTTTATATTTGATTGGTCTTTTCTCCCCTTATTTTGTGTGATGCAGATAAGATCTTGGCAGCTTTCAGCTCTAGTGCACCTCGCTGTATTTTATTTTTAGTAAGATGATATTTGATATTTTTGCTGCAGGGTAAAGCAACCTGAAACTAAAACAGTTTCTTAGGAAATTAGCTAAATTTTTAATTCACTCCAATTTTATATTAAAAAGGAGAACTATGAGGTGAGTGCTTTTCACTCAGCCTCATAATCTGAGCCGACCTGTCACAATGAAACTGTCACAGGTCGGCTCAGTAGAAGTGAGCGAACACATACTGGCGCTCGCTCACTTCTCGATCGAGTCACTGCAGAGAGCCGTGACAGGGGAGTGACTGGATTCCCCCCTCCCCTGTCCGATCCTCCAGCGCTGACTGGCGGAAAGGACGGGGGAGGGGGCGGGTACAGCTGGCTCTGCCTCTAGATAGGCAGAGCCAACTGTCACTCACGAAGCTGGGCGGATCCAGACATAATTGTCGGGATCCGTTTCAGCGTCACAGTGTACCGCGAGCTGCAGCGACGCTAGTTTGTGTCCTCCCGTTACCCTTCGGAGAACTATGGGGGAAAGCCCTAAAGTGAAAATATCAAAAGGAGTTCTATACAGAATGAATGAACCATTGGCTGAAATTTGTATACATAGCAACAATTGGTGGATTACTATTTGAGGGAGTCATTCTAATAGTGTATAGTGGTTTAGTACAATTTCCTTTTTTTTTAATGAAAGTCAGGGATGGAAAAAATAGGTTTTCTTTTTATAGGTAAATATAAATATTAGTTATGAATATTTTGTTATAATCCCCTCCCCTCTCGCTCAGAAGAGCACTGTAAGGATTCCTATAGAGTCTAAAAGTAAACAGCTGTCGCTTGCTGTCTCTATAGATACCTAGAATTCTGAGTGCTGTCTATTCCGAGTCATAGGTGCATTCTGTATTACATGCTAATGGCAAAAAAGCAGTGAATGTGACACACAAATATTCACTGCAGCTGAATCTTTCTGGTGCATATGTGCATATGTTTTAAATTACAGGTGTCATATTCCCCGCTACTGTATATAGATCAGATAAACACACCAGCATAAAAAATTTCAAACAGTCCCCTACCACGAACATTGTTACTATTAACAGCGCTATTGATTAGAGAAGTCTATGGCTTGGTGGGGAGGGAGGATTGGGACAAGTCAGACTGCTGCTGTGTGTCAGAGCAGAGGTCCGACTCTCCTAAATGCTGCCAGCACAGGGAATTTTAAGCCTTATTAATTACTGTATACGCAGCCTGGAAACATTACAGAAATAAGTAGGAAAGGTTTATCTAGGCTTTTAAAAAAACTTTAACCACTTGCTGACCGGGGTGTTTATACCACCTTCCTGTCCAGGCCATTTTTCAGTGTTCAGCGCTGCGGTACTTTGACTGACGTTTCGTCTATCATGCAACGCTGTACTGAAATACATTTTATACAATTTTTTGGGGACAGAGAGAGCTTTCTTTTGGTGGTATTTATTCACCTCTGGGGGTTTTATTTGTTACTATATAATGAAAAAAGTACCGAAAATTTTGAAATAAAAATGTTATAAAACATTTATTATTATTACCCAAATTTTTGGTAAAATATAAAAGTCGGGGTCACGTCGGGTAAAATCGACACCAAACATGTCATGCTTTAAAATTTTGTGCGCCCGCGAACTCGCAAAAAACTACAATACCCAAAATTGACCATAGGCGACGCTTTAAAAGCTTTTACCGCTCATCAGTTTAGTGTTATCAGTGATTAATGGCCCTAAAATGATTGCTCTCATTCTGACGTTCACGGCGATATGCAACATGTGCGGCGCAATGGATACAATCATCGTTTTCGAACGTAGGCGCACTCGACGCATGTTTGCATGTGTATGTTGGGGGCGGGGACTTAAATTTTTTTTTTTTATTGCTTTTATATGTGACTTTATTTTTTTGTAACTAATTCTTTTTAAAAAAATGTTGTTACTTAACTTTATTGCTATCACATAGGGGACTAACAAGCCCCTATGAGATACCCAATTTGCAGTGACAGGTCCTCTTTATGGAGACATCAGTCTCACACTGAGCACAGCTGAGATCGGGATCGCCAGCAGAGGCTGCATTGGGGTGGGGCCCACACATATTACAAGCGACCTGGCTCCTTTAAAGACGCCTGAACGCTTGTATGTAAACATCCATCGCTGGCTGTTTTACGTTCCAAGCTGATTTAAAAACGCCCACCGGCATTCAAGAAGCTGCTGTTCGGCCGTTTAATTACAATGGCCGGACAGCAGGTGGTTAAGAAGAACAATATTGTATTGTCTGGGAATACTACTTTGGAAATTGTAATTTAGATAGCACTAGAGGCTTTATTGGCATAACTGCACTGTGCAAATGTTTATTTGTAAAATAAAAGGTTTTATAGAAACAAAAGGAAAAAGCAATACAAAAAAAAGGAGAAACAAAAATATAAAAAAGAAAAAAAAATGCAAAAAAGGAAAGTTAAACATTATATTGTATTAATCTTTAAGCAAAACAATAAAATAAAATGTGCTTGGTTTATACGGATTTTGTAAAAGCAGCTAAGAAATTTAGCTAGTGCATTTATTTTTTCAAATTATATTTACTAGTAGCAGCCAAGTCTTTTGCTTTGAATGTATACAGATGATTTGTAGCAGAGTGTGTCCTTTATGCCATGACTGCCTTCTCACAGTGTTATTTTTTATCTAACACTTTTTGAACTGCTGTTTGGCATAATTTAGATGTAAAAGCTATTTCTAGAATCCCCACTTTCTAGTGCATGATAGAGGTCAGGAAATGCTCTTTGAAGACCTGCCATGTTCTGAACAGGTTAAGAAAACAGTATAAAAAGAGGAGTACAGCTGAAAGCTTTCCTAATTGATAACCCCCCGCCGCTTCCAGTGGTTGTGCAAGCCCAAATCTGAGAAACCAACAGAGAGAAAATATTTTCTCTTCCTCCTATCAAACTGCGCGGCTTCTTCTTCTTCTTCTCTTTCTAGTTTCCTGTGGCTCAGCAGAGCAGATCTATTAGGTTTTTATCTTTTCTTCTCTGTATGTGCTCTAGAGACTCTGTTAGACCAAACTCTGATATTAGAGCTGGAGAGATGTTAAGAAATGCAGAGCCTTTACCCTCCTGGTAATGAATATATTTTGCCGGTGAGTGTAGACAGGCTGCCTTTTACACTTTGGTCCATATTAAAGCTGAACTCTAGACAAACAGCTAAGTATGCAGCACCCACAAATGGTTTCAGACAAAGCGCTGGAGAGTACTGGGCTGGCCAGCAATGAGTCAGTGTTGGAGGATCGGAGAGGGGAGGGGGGTAGAATCCCTGCGGGGAGTGATGACTGACAGTCACCGCTCTCTGCAGGGAGACGATCGGGAAATGAGCGAGCGACGGTATGTGTTCGCTTACTTCACGATCAATAGAGCTGATGTGTGACAGTTTCTTTGTCACATGTCGGCTCTAACTATGAGGATGAGTGGAAATCACTCACCTCATAGTTCTCCTTTAACACTGGAGGTAACGGGCCCTCTACTACACTTCAAGGACGATCCTAGGAATATACTGGAAGTCCCTATGAAGAAAGGTTAGTGCATTACATGATCAGAAAAGATTTACCTTGGAGATGGAGGCGTTTCCCGCGGGCTCTTCTCCTTCTCAGGGGATTCTCTTTTAGTTGGTTGCTTGATTTCATCATCTGCTAAACTGGATTGCTTTTTTTCCTCCCTGCTTTCTACTTTCCTCTTCCACAACGGCAGAGGCTCATCAGTTTCAGGTTTTACGAAAGCAGGGTTATTTTTTTGTGGCTTAAATCCAGTAGCAATTGACCCATCATCTTCAGATGGTTTCATGAACATGTTTTTGAGTTTGGAAGAGCTACTGTTTGGGACAGCAGCCTCTTCCAAACGTTTGGCCAGATATTCTCTACGTTCTGCTCCTCCTCTGTCCCTCTTTGAGTCTCTCTCTTCTTCCTTTGTTTTGTCAGAGTAATACGCTCTGTCGTCTCTATGGAAATGTCTGTCATGTGAGCTTTCATATTTATCTCGAGGTCTCTCATACTCTCCAGAACGATCTGGTCTTGCTGACCTCCGATAGTCATCGCCATGATGTCTAGGTGTCCTCCATTTTTCACGTCGGTCATCTTGTTCTCTTCTAGAATTCTGTGATGCCATTTTATCTGCAGCTTCCATTTTGCTTTGGAAGATTTCCATAGACTGGCCACAAACAAAAAACAATTACACTTTGTTCATAATTCAATAATAATAACGGTAATGTTACACTCGATTTCACATACTTAGAAAAAGCAGCAAACTCATTAAGGAAACTTTTTAAAGTGGACATACATACTGTAGCTGTATAGAATATGTTTTATCTCTTCAAAGACCCTGCGGGTGCAGAAGAGTACTAGTTAGTCTGCCATAAATGCACTCAACTCTGGCACCTGCACTCAAGCACTGTTCGCCGGGAATTTTTGAACCAGCTCCTTCGACAAAAGCTACTTTTGTCGAGCAGCTGAAGGAGGGGAACCACAAGGCCACCCATCACTTGACTTTCAGGCAATTCAGCAGGAAACAGTCAAAATGTGAGCGGTGAATGACCTTAAATAACGTGACCAGACTCCTTGCCCAGTCTGAGACTGCAAGCTGTTCTTGGCCAATAAGGGAGTAGAAAACTAAAAAACTGGATAGATATGGACTTAAGAAAATAAGGATCGCACATTGAAGTCATCGATCCACACTGCCACAGACAATATTTCTAACATCTAGGAAAGTGTCAAGGTGGCCTCAATAAGGAAAATAGAGTAGCCACCATCACCCAGTGCAAATGGTGACATGGATGTAGCAAATATGTATTAATACCATATGCTATACAACACACACACAGGGGGAAAATTGTCAAAACTGGGGCAGACAAAATCTGGGGCAGCTGTGCATGGCAACCAATCAGCTTTTCTCTTCAGTTTGTTCAGTTAGGATTTGAAAATGAAAAGTGGATTCTGATTGGTTGCCATGCACAGCTGCTCCAGATTTTGTCTGCTCCAGTTTTGATAAATTCTCTTCACAATGTATAGTATATGTTATTTAAAAGAGAACTATGGGGTAAGTGTTTTTCCCCATAGTTCTCTTTAGGGCTACGGGAGGACATATACTAACCTCCTCCCGTGACCCAAAGCTCAGTATATAGCAGGCTACTGCCTACTATATACTGAGAGCGCCGCAGCTTGGAAGGAACCTGACAATAGTGTCTGGATCCACCCAGCTGCGTGAGTGACTGACAGTCACCGCTCACTGCAGGGTGACGATCGGGAAGTAAGCGGATCGGCGGCATGTTTCTGCTCACTTCCCGATCAATAGAGCCGACCTGTGACAGCTTCTTTGTCACAGGTCGGCTCTAACTATGAGGATGAGTGCAAATCACTTACCTCACAGTTCTCCTTTAAGTAGCAGGAAAGAACAGCTGCTTTCTCTCCTAATAATTCTACTTGAAGAAATGAAGAGTCAAAGAAAGTGGACACATTGGACTATTATCTTATGACTGCAACTTGATTCAACACATTTACTACAAAACACAGTATAATAAAATATCAGTTATGAAAATGTGAATATTCCATTGCTACATTCCCACCCCATATCTTTCAGCCACAACGTCTTCCAGGTTCCGCTTTTCCTTTTCCGCCTGTTCCCTCATCCTCTGCAAGGACTTTTTTAACCAGCTCAGGCCACCGTCCTCAACATGATGAACTGTGGAGCAAATCAGATGCCATGTTAAAAAATTTGTAAAAAAAAAAAGAAAAGCTTTAAAATCACATTCTTGTTAAAAAAAGGAAATTTATCATGAAAAGGTCTCAACTATAGAAGCTGAAAATCTCTTGACTTCAGGCAATGACACTCTTCACAGTGAAGAATAAAGTGCAGGAGGTGGTAGGGTATAGAAAACGCTGCAAACCGATATCCACCAGCAGTCCCTCCACTCGTGACAAATTTGTTTTTAAAAGACTCTTGAAGAGCCAAGCTAGCAGAGGAATGTTCATTACACAACAGTTCACGGAGTGTGATGCCTTTTCCCGTTTATCTTCTGGTTCCTTCCGCGGGCCCCTACATCAATGGACAGAACACAATAGTGATGTAGGGGCCAGCTCCCCGCAGCGATCCCCCCCCCCAAGTGGTACAGACAGGGGAAGGGGCGGACACAGCTGGCTATGGCTCTAGAGAGGCAGAGCCAGGTATCAATCAGGCAGTGGGGTGGATCCTGACATTATTGTCAGCATCTTTTCGGCTGCAGTGTGGCTCTGCACTGTCAGCAGCTAGCAGGCAGTTGCTCGCTATATGCTGACTTTGGATCACAGGGGTACATTACTAAATGTACTACGGTGACCCAAAAGAGAACTAAAGCCAAAAAAAAGTTTTGGCTTTAGTTCTGTTTGAAACACAGGGCTGGACAAATCCCGGGAAAGCCAGGTAGCCAATGCTCCTTAAAAATCACAGCTGGCATCAAAGTTTTGAGGTTTTCTCTAGTTGTTGTCAATGGAGCTGGCTCCTGGATTGGACAGACCGGCTCCATATAAATTTGGCCACTTACCTTAACGGTTATAACTAGGGATGTACCGATATATCGGCCGAAAATGGCACTTTTGGCTAAATGCTGATATAGCGCTTTCCCCCCCGCTGGGCGCTGCTCTGTGTCCCAGTGGGGAGGAGAGAAAGTGTCATAGGCGGCCGAGCGCTCTGGGAGGAGAGCGCTGTGAGCAGCTGGCGTCTCTCCTCATAGATCGGCAGAGCTGGTGTGTGGGCGGAGACAGCCGGAGCTGTCACAGGAGACCGGCCAGCGGTGCAGGGGAGGAGTCAACAGTCAGATCGATCTCTCCTCTCCACACCGCTCGGTCAGCCTCCTGTGACAGCGTGTCAGGATGGAGAGCGAGGTACAAACACTCAGTGATCAGTGAATGTTTGTAAATAATTGAGGACATAGTAGGTTTACTATATCCTCAATTATGAATGAATGGGGAGTGATCTACATGATCTCCTGTTCATTCATGATTGTGGTTATAGTAAACACACTCTGTCCTCATGTTATGAATGAACAGGGACACTGAATACAGAGGATTCCTGTTCATTTATAACAGGAGCTGCAGAAAAAGAGGGAGGAAAGGGAAATATCAGGGGTCTGTTTAGAGCCCTAATATTTCCCTGAAGACCCTAAAAGTAAAGCAACAAATAAAAATGTTTAATATGAATAAATAAAAAATATAAAACAAAATTAAAAGTTTATAAAAAATTAAAATAAAATATATTTGAAAAAATTTGAAAAAGTTAGAAAAAATTTCAGTTTCGGCCTGACATTTTTCTTCATTTCAGGTTCGTTTCGGTTTTAAAATTTTAATTTCGGTGCACCTCTATTTATAACCTAAGACTGAATATGAAGATTCTTCCATAATCACAGTTTTCCTTTTAAGCAGTTTTATTTAGGGAAAAACACAAAAGACAGCTAAGTAATGAACATGAGCTGGAGATACGATCTTCCTTTCTGCAGAGTTCTAATCTTTCAAGGCTCCTCTGACTCTTTCTTGTGACAGTGAAATATGTCTGCAGACAGCTGGATATAGAAGCTGCTTGAAAGGAAATTGCATTTACCTTTCTTAAGTGAGGTTACATCCCCCTCGTCTGGTGGCAGCCCTGAACCGCCGTCCTTCCAGAACGGGTTTAATTCCCTGGCCTGCAGCTGGACCTGGAAGGAAAACCATTCCGTCTCAATAAGCTTTGCACATTCTTCACAATCGCACTCAGACAAAGTAACACAATACAGACAGAGGAAAATATAGAACAGTCCTCGCCATCTCATCCGTTCAGTATTGTACCTGCTACAGATGTGCAGCGCATTTCAAAACTGAATTCCAATTATTAAAATGTATATCAGTGAGTACATACTATAAAAGCTGAACTACTGCCTGACCTTCAGTCTTCCACAGTCCTACCGGCTCCTCTCCTGTACTAAAATAGCGAACTTCAATTTCACTGCACACCGTCAGATTCTCACAATGTGCATTAGAAGCTGCAGACATCA
>NW_017307653.1:424150-447460 GCF_000935625.1 Nanorana parkeri
CCCTTGCTCTATGCCTTTCATTCACTGGATTGAAGTCCTTTCAATGGTGGGGGCTCAGCATCACATATGAGCGTTCTCTGGGTGGTTTGCATGCAAGTCTAGGAATGCCCACTGCTCCAGAATAACAACCACCCATCAAGGAATTTTGATGTGCATAACTGCTTCCAAGAGCCAGCCCACTGCTCGCATCAAGGCTAAGACATAGCGCTGTGATGTTTTCAGGATGATATTACAGCATCCTGCCAGCCCCTCCCACCCGCCATGATCTGCCTGCATTGCACAGAGAAGCACAGAGACCCTGTGAGGATGTTACACAGTCTAAAAAATACTGTAAGAAAAATGAAGATTTGATTTTAACCAGTTGACATCCGCGGTGTTAAACCCCCTTCCCATCCAGGCCATTTTTCAGTATTCAGCGCTGCGGTACTTTGACTGACATTTATTCCGTCATGCAGCGCTGTACTGAAATGAATTTTATACCCTTTTTTGGGGACAGATAGAGCTTTCTTTTGGTGGTATTTATTCACCACTGGGGGTTTTATTTTTTTACTATATTAAGGAAAAATTACCGAAATGTTTAAAAAAAAACAGTTTCCCCTATATTAAATGATAAAACATTTATTATTACCCAATTTTTTGGTAAAATATAAAAGATGGGGTCACGTCGGGTAAAAAGACACTAAACATGTCAAGCCTTAAAATTGCGTGCGCGCGCGAAACCTCAAAAAACGATAATACCCAAAATTGGCCCTAGGCGACGCTTTAAAAGCTGTTACCGCTCATCAGTTTAATTAGCATGTTGATGAGAGGGAGAAATAAACCAGGGAAGGTAACATATAGGCATAATAAACTTCAGCTCGGATGTCTTACTATATTGTTTACCTGAAAGTCTTTTCTAATGTAACTTTTTTTAGTCATAAAACATAAAAAATACCTATCCTGTAATGAGAGAGCGAAGGAAGAGAGCGAAGGAAGAGAGAGGAGAGCGAAGGAAGAGAGAGGAGAGCGAAGGAAGAGAGAGGAGAGCGAGAAGAAATTGAAGAAAGAAATTGAAGAAAGAGAAGAGAGGAAAAAGAGCGAAGGGAGGAAAGAGAGAGAGCGAAGGGAGGAAAAAGAGAGAGCGAAGGGAGGAATAAGAGAGAGAGCGAAGGGAGGAAAGAGAGAGAGCGCGAAGGGAGGAAAGAGAGAGAGAGCGAAGGGAGGAAAGAGAGAGAGCGCGAAGGGAGGAAAGAGAGAGAGAGCGAAGGGAGGAAAGAGAGAGAGCGCGAAGGGAGGAAAGAGAGAGAGAGCGAAGGGAGGAAAGAGAGAGAGCGCGAAGGGAGGAAAGAGAGAGAGAGCGAAGGGAGGAAAGAGAGAGAGCGCGAAGGGAGGAAAGAGAGAGAGAGCGAAGGGAGGAAAGAGAGAGAGCGCGAAGGGAGGAAAGAGAGAGAGAGCGAAGGGAGGAAAGAGAGAGAGCGCGAAGGGAGGAAAGAGAGAGAGAGCGAAGGGAGGAAAGAGAGAGAGCGCGAAGGGAGGAAAGAGAGAGAGAGCGAAGGGAGGAAAGAGAGAGAGCGCGAAGGGAGGAAAGAGAGAGAGAGCGAAGGGAGGAAAGAGAGAGAGCGCGAAGGGAGGAAAGAGAGAGAGAGCGAAGGGAGGAAAGAGAGAGAGCGCGAAGGGAGGAAAGAGAGAGAGAGCGAAGGGAGGAAAGAGAGAGAGCGCGAAGGGAGGAAAGAGAGAGAGAGCGAAGGGAGGAAAGAGAGAGAGCGCGAAGGGAGGAAAGAGAGAGAGAGCGAAGGGAGGAAAGAGAGAGAGCGCGAAGGGAGGAAAGAGAGAGAGAGCGAAGGGAGGAAAGAGAGAGAGCGCGAAGGGAGGAAAGAGAGAGAGAGCGAAGGGAGGAAAGAGAGAGAGCGCGAAGGGAGGAAAGAGAGAGAGAGCGAAGGGAGGAAAGAGAGAGAGCGCGAAGGGAGGAAAGAGAGAGAGAGCGAAGGGAGGAAAGAGAGAGAGCGCGAAGGGAGGAAAGAGAGAGAGAGCGAAGGGAGGAAAGAGAGAGAGCGCGAAGGGAGGAAAGAGAGAGAGAGCGAAGGGAGGAAAGAGAGAGAGCGCGAAGGGAGGAAAGAGAGAGAGAGCGAAGGGAGGAAAGAGAGAGAGCGCGAAGGGAGGAAAGAGAGAGAGAGCGAAGGGAGGAAAGAGAGAGAGCGCGAAGGGAGGAAAGAGAGAGAGAGCGAAGGGAGGAAAGAGAGAGAGCGCGAAGGGAGGAAAGAGAGAGAGAGCGAAGGGAGGAAAGAGAGAGAGCGCGAAGGGAGGAAAGAGAGAGAGAGCGAAGGGAGGAAAGAGAGAGAGCGCGAAGGGAGGAAAGAGAGAGAGAGCGAAGGGAGGAAAGAGAGAGAGCGCGAAGGGAGGAAAGAGAGAGAGAGCGAAGGGAGGAAAGAGAGAGAGCGCGAAGGGAGGAAAGAGAGAGAGAGCGAAGGGAGGAAAGAGAGAGAGCGCGAAGGGAGGAAAGAGAGAGAGAGCGAAGGGAGGAAAGAGAGAGAGCGCGAAGGGAGGAAAGAGAGAGAGAGCGAAGGGAGGAAAGAGAGAGAGCGCGAAGGGAGGAAAGAGAGAGAGAGCGAAGGGAGGAAAGAGAGAGAGAGAGAGAGAAGGGAGGAAAGAGAGAGAGAGAGAGCGAAGGGAGGAATAAGAGAGAGAGCGAAGGGAGGAAAGAGAGAGAGCGCGAAGGGAGGAAAGAGAGCGAGGGGAGGAAAGAGAGAGAGCGCGAAGGGAGGAAAGAGAGCGAGGGGAGGAAAGAGAGAGAGCGCGAAGGGAGGAAAGAGAGCGAGGGGAGGAAAGAGAGAGAGCGCGAAGGGAGGAAAGAGAGCGAGGGGAGGAAAGAGAGAGAGCGCGAAGGGAGGAAAGAGAGCGAGGGGAGGAAAGAGAGAGAGCGCGAAGGGAGGAAAGAGAGCGAGGGGAGGAAAGAGAGAGAGCGCGAAGGGAGGAAAGAGAGCGAGGGGAGGAAAGAGAGAGAGCGCGAAGGGAGGAAAGAGAGCGAGGGGAGGAAAGAGAGAGAGCGCGAAGGGAGGAAAGAGAGCGAGGGGAGGAAAGAGAGAGAGCGCGAAGGGAGGAAAGAGAGCGAGGGGAGGAAAGAGAGAGAGCGCGAAGGGAGGAAAGAGAGCGAGGGGAGGAAAGAGAGAGAGCGCGAAGGGAGGAAAGAGAGCGAGGGGAGGAAAGAGAGAGAGCGCGAAGGGAGGAAAGAGAGCGAGGGGAGGAAAGAGAGAGAGCGCGAAGGGAGGAAAGAGAGCGAGGGGAGGAAAGAGAGAGAGCGCGAAGGGAGGAAAGAGAGCGAGGGGAGGAAAGAGAGAGAGCGCGAAGGGAGGAAAGAGAGCGAGGGGAGGAAAGAGAGAGAGCGCGAAGGGAGGAAAGAGAGCGAGGGGAGGAAAGAGAGAGAGCGCGAAGGGAGGAAAGAGAGCGAGGGGAGGAAAGAGAGAGAGCGCGAAGGGAGGAAAGAGAGCGAGGGGAGGAAAGAGAGAGAGCGCGAAGGGAGGAAAGAGAGCGAGGGGAGGAAAGAGAGAGAGCGCGAAGGGAGGAAAGAGAGCGAGGGGAGGAAAGAGAGAGAGCGCGAAGGGAGGAAAGAGAGCGAGGGGAGGAAAGAGAGAGAGCGCGAAGGGAGGAAAGAGAGCGAGGGGAGGAAAGAGAGAGAGCGCGAAGGGAGGAAAGAGAGCGAGGGGAGGAAAGAGAGAGAGCGCGAAGGGAGGAAAGAGAGCGAGGGGAGGAAAGAGAGAGAGCGCGAAGGGAGGAAAGAGAGCGAGGGGAGGAAAGAGAGAGAGCGCGAAGGGAGGAAAGAGAGCGAGGGGAGGAAAGAGAGAGAGCGCGAAGGGAGGAAAGAGAGCGAGGGGAGGAAAGAGAGAGAGCGCGAAGGGAGGAAAGAGAGCGAGGGGAGGAAAGAGAGAGAGCGCGAAGGGAGGAAAGAGAGCGAGGGGAGGAAAGAGAGAGAGCGCGAAGGGAGGAAAGAGAGCGAGGGGAGGAAAGAGAGAGAGCGCGAAGGGAGGAAAGAGAGCGAGGGGAGGAAAGAGAGAGAGCGCGAAGGGAGGAAAGAGAGCGAGGGGAGGAAAGAGAGAGAGCGCGAAGGGAGGAAAGAGAGCGAGGGGAGGAAAGAGAGAGAGCGCGAAGGGAGGAAAGAGAGCGAGGGGAGGAAAGAGAGAGAGCGCGAAGGGAGGAAAGAGAGCGAGGGGAGGAAAGAGAGAGAGCGCGAAGGGAGGAAAGAGAGCGAGGGGAGGAAAGAGAGAGAGCGCGAAGGGAGGAAAGAGAGCGAGGGGAGGAAAGAGAGAGAGCGCGAAGGGAGGAAAGAGAGCGAGGGGAGGAAAGAGAGAGAGCGCGAAGGGAGGAAAGAGAGCGAGGGGAGGAAAGAGAGAGAGCGCGAAGGGAGGAAAGAGAGCGAGGGGAGGAAAGAGAGAGAGCGCGAAGGGAGGAAAGAGAGCGAGGGGAGGAAAGAGAGAGAGCGCGAAGGGAGGAAAGAGAGCGAGGGGAGGAAAGAGAGAGAGCGCGAAGGGAGGAAAGAGAGCGAGGGGAGGAAAGAGAGAGAGCGCGAAGGGAGGAAAGAGAGCGAGGGGAGGAAAGAGAGAGAGCGCGAAGGGAGGAAAGAGAGCGAGGGGAGGAAAGAGAGAGAGCGCGAAGGGAGGAAAGAGAGCGAGGGGAGGAAAGAGAGAGAGCGCGAAGGGAGGAAAGAGAGCGAGGGGAGGAAAGAGAGAGAGCGCGAAGGGAGGAAAGAGAGCGAGGGGAGGAAAGAGAGAGAGCGCGAAGGGAGGAAAGAGAGCGAGGGGAGGAAAGAGAGAGAGCGCGAAGGGAGGAAAGAGAGCGAGGGGAGGAAAGAGAGAGAGCGCGAAGGGAGGAAAGAGAGCGAGGGGAGGAAAGAGAGAGAGCGCGAAGGGAGGAAAGAGAGCGAGGGGAGGAAAGAGAGAGAGCGCGAAGGGAGGAAAGAGAGCGAGGGGAGGAAAGAGAGAGAGCGCGAAGGGAGGAAAGAGAGCGAGGGGAGGAAAGAGAGAGAGCGCGAAGGGAGGAAAGAGAGCGAGGGGAGGAAAGAGAGAGAGCGCGAAGGGAGGAAAGAGAGCGAGGGGAGGAAAGAGAGAGAGCGCGAAGGGAGGAAAGAGAGCGAGGGGAGGAAAGAGAGAGAGCGCGAAGGGAGGAAAGAGAGCGAGGGGAGGAAAGAGAGAGAGCGCGAAGGGAGGAAAGAGAGCGAGGGGAGGAAAGAGAGAGAGCGCGAAGGGAGGAAAGAGAGCGAGGGGAGGAAAGAGAGAGAGCGCGAAGGGAGGAAAGAGAGCGAGGGGAGGAAAGAGAGAGAGCGCGAAGGGAGGAAAGAGAGCGAGGGGAGGAAAGAGAGAGAGCGCGAAGGGAGGAAAGAGAGCGAGGGGAGGAAAGAGAGAGAGCGCGAAGGGAGGAAAGAGAGCGAGGGGAGGAAAGAGAGAGAGCGCGAAGGGAGGAAAGAGAGCGAGGGGAGGAAAGAGAGAGAGCGCGAAGGGAGGAAAGAGAGCGAGGGGAGGAAAGAGAGAGAGCGCGAAGGGAGGAAAGAGAGCGAGGGGAGGAAAGAGAGAGAGCGCGAAGGGAGGAAAGAGAGCGAGGGGAGGAAAGAGAGAGAGCGCGAAGGGAGGAAAGAGAGCGAGGGGAGGAAAGAGAGAGAGCGCGAAGGGAGGAAAGAGAGCGAGGGGAGGAAAGAGAGAGAGCGCGAAGGGAGGAAAGAGAGCGAGGGGAGGAAAGAGAGAGAGCGCGAAGGGAGGAAAGAGAGCGAGGGGAGGAAAGAGAGAGAGCGCGAAGGGAGGAAAGAGAGCGAGGGGAGGAAAGAGAGAGAGCGCGAAGGGAGGAAAGAGAGCGAGGGGAGGAAAGAGAGAGAGCGCGAAGGGAGGAAAGAGAGCGAGGGGAGGAAAGAGAGAGAGCGCGAAGGGAGGAAAGAGAGCGAGGGGAGGAAAGAGAGAGAGCGCGAAGGGAGGAAAGAGAGCGAGGGGAGGAAAGAGAGAGAGCGCGAAGGGAGGAAAGAGAGCGAGGGGAGGAAAGAGAGAGAGCGCGAAGGGAGGAAAGAGAGCGAGGGGAGGAAAGAGAGAGAGCGCGAAGGGAGGAAAGAGAGCGAGGGGAGGAAAGAGAGAGAGCGCGAAGGGAGGAAAGAGAGCGAGGGGAGGAAAGAGAGAGAGCGCGAAGGGAGGAAAGAGAGCGAGGGGAGGAAAGAGAGAGAGCGCGAAGGGAGGAAAGAGAGCGAGGGGAGGAAAGAGAGAGAGCGCGAAGGGAGGAAAGAGAGCGAGGGGAGGAAAGAGAGAGAGCGCGAAGGGAGGAAAGAGAGCGAGGGGAGGAAAGAGAGAGAGCGCGAAGGGAGGAAAGAGAGCGAGGGGAGGAAAGAGAGAGAGCGCGAAGGGAGGAAAGAGAGCGAGGGGAGGAAAGAGAGAGAGCGCGAAGGGAGGAAAGAGAGCGAGGGGAGGAAAGAGAGAGAGCGCGAAGGGAGGAAAGAGAGCGAGGGGAGGAAAGAGAGAGAGCGCGAAGGGAGGAAAGAGAGCGAGGGGAGGAAAGAGAGAGAGCGCGAAGGGAGGAAAGAGAGCGAGGGGAGGAAAGAGAGAGAGCGCGAAGGGAGGAAAGAGAGCGAGGGGAGGAAAGAGAGAGAGCGCGAAGGGAGGAAAGAGAGCGAGGGGAGGAAAGAGAGAGAGCGCGAAGGGAGGAAAGAGAGCGAGGGGAGGAAAGAGAGAGAGCGCGAAGGGAGGAAAGAGAGCGAGGGGAGGAAAGAGAGAGAGCGCGAAGGGAGGAAAGAGAGCGAGGGGAGGAAAGAGAGAGAGCGCGAAGGGAGGAAAGAGAGCGAGGGGAGGAAAGAGAGAGAGCGCGAAGGGAGGAAAGAGAGCGAGGGGAGGAAAGAGAGAGAGCGCGAAGGGAGGAAAGAGAGCGAGGGGAGGAAAGAGAGAGAGCGCGAAGGGAGGAAAGAGAGCGAAGGGAGGAAAGAGAGAGAGAGAAGGGAGGAAAGAGAGAGAAGAGAGGAAAGAGAGAGAAGAGGGAGAAGAGCGGAAAGAGAGAGAAGAGAGAGATTTAGTTTGGCTTTAGATACACTTTAATCATTTACAAGATGAAATGTCTTCTAGATGACAAGTAAGAGGCATCAGCCATGTCTCTCATCCCAATGTTATTACCTGTGAGATGCACATTTATTGTTCTGGGTTCACAAGAACCGTCTGCCTAATACAGTTCCATATCCATGTATCATAATGGTAAACAGGCTGCTTTCCTCTGTCCTCTGTGACATTCATGAAACTTGCATTCATTCCATCAGCAAGGTGATGGATCAGATCTCATTTGTGATAAATCTAAGAAATGTGGCAATAATCATTGTGGAAAGCATAAAAGCCCTGTTCCCATCTACAAGTAGCATCACATTGTGAGCAGAATATAAAGCAATACATGCCTGGGGCAAAGGACAAATGGTAATGTTGCAGCAGCTAATGTGATGAATAAGAGTTACACAGAATGACATGAGCATGGGAGGGGGGAGGACAGCGGAGGGAAGTAATCAGGATATTCCAAGCAAGGCACACAGTCCCAATAAACACAAACCTGAGCCAGGGAAAACATGGGCGCTGAATATTCACATGGCTGAAAAGACACCAATTCTTATGTCCTGAGCCAGGGCAATGGGTAAATAACAGGCTACAGAGTCCTGAGCCAGGGGAATGTACAGGTTACAGGGTCCTGAGCCAGGGCAATGGGTAAATAACAGGCTACAGAGTCCTGAGCCAGGGGAATGTACAGGTTACAGGGTCCTGAGCCAGGGCAATGGGTAAATAACAGGCTACAGAGTCCTGAGCCAGGGGAATGTACAGGTTACAGGGTCCTGAGCCAGAGGAATGTACAGGTTACGGGGTCCTGAGCCAGGGCAATGGGTAAAGAACAGGTTACAGAAAGGGTATAGGCACAATTCTGTATCTGGTGTCTAAAGCTGGCCACACATGTATTGTTTTTTTTCTCATTGCGCTCCACAAGCTTGATTTTCCAATGCCAGGTTGTTGTATTCTGACAGAGAATGGTCTTCCCCATAATGTGATCATTGCTATTACCTGTCACAGTAATCACATGATTGGGAGTCCATCCTAGAGGCTACCAATCATTGGTATGTGTCCAGGAGCAGTCCATGCCAACGCGATCACAGCGCTGGTGCATAAGCATAAAACAGCAGGGCTGGCCATACCATTATACATGTGGCAGAACAGCATAAAGCCCACCTCCATGCTGCCATGCATACGAGTACAGCCAGTGGGAAGGGGTTAATGATGTATTCATAAATATGCACTGCATTTATTTGCATCTTTTAAATCTGCCTGGAGTTCAGCTTCCGTGGAGGCACAAAGAGGGCCAGCATTACTATTTAATGCAATTCACTGACTGCTCCAGCCCAGTCTGCTTTCAGTTCTTTTGGCTGTTACCTTTTCTACGGCCTCAACTTTTTCACGCTCCAGTGTTTTCTCCTTCTGTCTCTCTGCTCTTAGTTCGGCTGTTGATGTCGCTCTCAGAGACGCAAAGTCTAAGGTCATCCACTCGTCCCTCTGAAATGGAAGCACAGGTTCATTTAGCATTGCAGAACGCACAGTCGATCTCTGGTCTTATGGGGGAAAACCTTCCCTAAATCATAGAGGAGAGTCAGCTGAATGAACGATGTGTTTGCAGCACACCGGCAGCATTTTAAACTGTGCTCATATAAGGATGAATTCATACCCAAGCGTGAACATTTACAGATGATTTCGGAGTATTTTTGCGCCTTTTTGCTCATCTTTTCAGGTGCGAGTGTTTTGTTTTAGCCAATGGAAAGTTTTCTTAATTAGCTTTGAATTTCTTTTTTTTTTCAGGTGTTTTCCCGGTGCTTCTATTGAAGTCTATGGGGTCAAAAACACCCCATTCTGCTTCAAATGTAGCTCATGTACCTTTTTAAGCTTCAGGGTGCCGAGTTACAGCAATCTGAGAGCTCATATGTGAACGGACAAAATTTAAAAGAGTAGACATTTTGGTTGTCGAGGGTTTTGGAGATTTGTAATAAGAAACGAAAAAGAGAGAAGAGAAGGAGCGGATGGTGATAGAAGAGAAGGAGCGCCACAACCTATCACCATCATCTCCACATTGGTCATCAAACAGCTTCCACTACAAGGACCCACACAGCTCCTCCGCCCATTAGATGCCCAACAGCCATACCTTTCAGACCACACACCAACTGACAGGGATACACATCACTGAGCCAAGGCGTTAGCATCTCATATAAGTGCAAAGACTCCTTTTTTCAAAACTTACTCCCACCCCAATCCACCTTTTGGCGCTAGGTTGTGGCGCTCCTTCTCTTCTCTCTTTTTCGTTTCTTATCTCCAAATCTTTTGGCGCTAGGTTGTGGAGCTCCTTCTCTTCTCTTTCTTTTTTGTTTCTTATTACACATATTAGACACCTCGGTCTAATACAAGCAGGAGCCACACTCCAACCTAAGGTGTAGATTAGGGCTTAGAGACAAGCAGACTGTACAAGTAAACTGCTACCTTGTTCATTCAGGGCAAAGTGACAGGTTCTCTTGTAGGAAACCCTCCCACCCAATGATATTCACTACTCCACTGATCCGTCAGTAAATACCCAGGTATAGGGCAAGAGCCCGACCTTTTCCCAGGATGTAGTGCTCAGGCCTGGGCAACCAATCACCAAGCCTGAACAGTGTCACTTGACAAGGAGGAAGAAGTAGCACTGTGAAAGTTCCAACATGGAGCTTAAACATTGTTAGGAATCTGACGGAGCATGGGAAAGGCCGGTATCAGTGGGTGTGCTGTAAACGTTTTGCTTTGCTCTAAATGGACAATGTGACTGTGTCTCTTTAAAGTCTTTGTATAAAAGTAGTTTTGGGTGAACCAGTTGTTGCCTCAGTGTATTGCTGGGTTTAAAGCAGACAGGGATGTGATGTTTTTTAAAAACCCTTCTGAGTTTCTCAGACACCCCAGCTACATATGGGATGACCAAATCCTTCCGTTTGTCATGCTTTTCACTCTCACTGGTACTCTTGCCATTCTTTCCTCTCTTTCTGTTTTGATAAAAGCCTAGTCTGGATACCTGCACATCCCTGTCTGCTTTAAACCCAGCAAAACACTGTGGCAACAACTGGTTCACCCAAAAGACCCAACACCAAAACACAAGATGAACAGCATTGTGTATGCAGTCCAGTGCAGTGAGGAGTGCTCAGAATTGTATGTCGGTGAGACAAAACAGCAGCTACACCAGCGTACGGCACAGCATAGAAGAGCCAAACCCTGTGGTCAGGATTTGGCAGTATACCTACATCGAAAAGGTAAAGGTCACTGCTTTGAAGACAGTCAAGTACGCATCCTAGACAGGGAGGAGGACTGGTTTAAAAGAGGTGTGAAGGGAAGGATGTTTTGATTAGTAATATTTTTTGTGACCATTTTCCAGGCCACCTACAGTTATTTAGATATATATGTGTTAAGGATATAGTTGGGTTCAATTAATTGCATTTTTGTATAAAGATGCACACTATCACACCATAATCAACTAAAGGTGAATCATTTCCCACTTTGACAAACTATTGATGGTGTACAGAATATTTGGCACACAGAACGTTGATTTATGGAAGGCATCAAATCATTGCTCAAGTTGAAGGGTTTAAACAGTAAAAAAATGGAAACACTAATGAAATAAAATTAATAGGTAGTTAATAATAAAAGTTAATTATAACATGAGTCACTCACTTTAAGGGGTCAAATTGGAAAGGCCGGCCCTGTGCAGATATGGATTGGGCTAGGGATAACAGGTACAATACAGAGGTTAGAAGGGATTAATGTAATGTCTGGTTTTGTTTTAATGTTGATTGTTTTTCAGCTATGTAAAATTTGTGAAATTTGGATCTGAAAATAAATAATTA
The DNA here is from genome assembly GCF_000935625.1 of Nanorana parkeri. Lineage (NCBI taxonomy): Eukaryota > Metazoa > Chordata > Amphibia > Anura > Dicroglossidae > Nanorana > Nanorana parkeri. The sequence goes on from NW_017307653.1 coordinate 435,021, forward strand.
TTTCTAAAATCAAAAGAAGTTTGAAAGAGGACATTTATGTCAATATGGAGAAGCCAAGTTTGAATAGAGGTGAGGTGGGAGGGTGGGGGCAGGCTATTAACAACTACTAGACTCCAATTATGCAAATGGGATCAAGACCTGGTTGCTACTATCAGATTATGAGGTTTGGAGCAACATTCACCATATTTATTCCCAGAGACTTTTTGTACAAGTCATTCTGAATTGAGAAAGTTGGTTGGATGACCAGTGAAACGTCTTCAAGAAAAATACAAAAGTCCAGTTGCCTTGACTTATTTTTCACAGACAATACAATGTACACAGGTACCTAATAACCTAACAATCAGATCTAAATGAATAGTAGGTTATGACAGCAGTCAACAATATTTAAAACAATATAGAGAGCTCACGAGGCATATTATGACAGGGTAGCCATTCAGGGAAAGAAAAAGCATGAGCTTCAAAGTGGTCCCTACAAACATATCCACGTGCAGGCATTCAGCGACCATTTTAATAGTTCTTGTAAGATCAATGGTGAGGGGGTCACAATAGGGGAGTTAAGCCAATCCTGCCACAATTCTAGTAAGTTTTTGGGGCAAACCCTGTTTTGGTATATCAGCTTCTCCCTAGGTAAGACGGCATCGATTTAGCTCTTCCAATAGCCCGAGGTCGGAGGGTGTGGGGAGAACCAATTTTGAGCTATCAACATTTGTGCAATAAATGGCGTACAAGAGAAAAGGGGTGGATTCCTGTTATTGATGGTGCTCCTCATCCAAATCCCCAATAAGCAAACTTTCAGGTCCAGGGTAATGGGCATTCATAGCACTGAGGAAATGGTATGCACTACCCCCGACCAATATCACTCACGTTTAGGTAGTTCTACCACGTCTTATTAAAGTCTAAAGCCACCCAAATGTTTTCACTCAATATTTATATTTCTGGGTTGGGTTCAGTTGGATAGGATTCCTCTTTGCTGTAGTGCTAGGTAGATTTATCTCCCTCAGGGTCAGGCTCGGATATCCATTTGATCCAACCGAAAGTTCACTAAAGATGTAGTGCAAAACATTCTGCAGTATTTCAGTATTTTCATTTCACTGGTCATTTTCCATGGGATATGTACAATATAGGGCTGCAACCAACTAATTGCTTAATCGATAATGAGAATAGTTGTCAACTATTCTCCCACCCCACCCACGGTGTGGTCGCCCGCACTGGAACGTATGGTACTGCATTCTAATGCAGAGCGATTGCAAAAAATTGTGCATGCACTATTATTTTTAAGTGAATTTTATGTTTGTAACACTGCATTTGTGTATTTTATTTTAAAGGAGAACTATGAGGTGAGTGCTTTTCACTCACCTCATAGTTCTAGCCGACCTGTGACAATGAGACTGTCACAGGTCGGCTCAGTAGATCGGGAGGTGAGCGAACACATACCGGGTTCGCTCCCCTCTCGATCCTGTCACGGCTCTCTGCTGTGACAGGGGGGGGGGCTGGATTCCCCTCTCCCCGCTCCGATCTGCCAGCGTTGACTGGCGGAACGGACGGGGGAGAGGGCGGGTACAGCTGTCTCTCACGCAGCTGGGCGGACCCCGTCGTCTAAGTCGGGATCCGCTCCGGCTGCGGCGTCTCAGTATACCGCGAGCTGTTTGTGTCCTCCCGTTACCCTAAGGTAACCCATACTTGTTCGGGGTCAGTGACTTAAAAAGTAGGACATCCAGGGGAGGGCGGCATAACAGTCCGGCAACAAGAAATTTCAGAAAGAGGTCAGCAATGGCGGCCCCATATTTCTCCAATGACAGATTTAATTTAACTTCTTATATGGTTTATAATGACATTGGTTGATCACGGTTAATTGTGAAGCAATTACGGAACACAGCGAACATCTGCGCACTCGAGTTCCATCAGACGCTCTGCTCTGAGTGCTCAGATGGCTGACAGACTATCAACTCCTATGAGGGGACAGCTTGGACAGAACAGCAAAATTCTCATTACAATCTGAGGCAAACAAATCACCCCAAAATATCATAGAAAGATTTCAGAGAAGACACAGGGACACCTGCAACATATTAGATATCGTTCTATAAGGAAGAAAAGACCATGAAGCAAATTCAGTGAGGCCTCATTCACACGGACAGCAAAGGGGGCGGTAAAAAAAAAAAAGGCAGTTGATCGACGTTTCCTACAGTCTCCCAACCGCCTACCTAAAACCTAACAAGGTGGCCGCCTGGGTTTGTACACATGCTACAGCAAATTCTATATAGCATAATGTGTTTGCCACCCCATGGTCAATGAGACTGCACTGCAACCACATTACAACTGCAGTTGACACTGAAAAGAGATCCACTGATGGGTTGCTTTTCAGAGGGCAGTAAAAGTCCGCCGTCTGTGTGAACAAGGCCTAACCCAGCAACCAATTTTAATTTGTAACTATGAGGCGAGTGATTTCCACTCATCCCCAGAGTTAGAGCCGACCTGTGACATTGAAAGTGTCACAGGTCGGCTCTATTGATCGGGAAGTCAGCAAACACATACGTTGCTCGCTCACTTCCCGATCATCTCCCTTCAGAGAGCGGTGACCGTTAGTCCCAGCTCGCCGCAGGGATCCCCCCGTCCCCTCTCCGATCCTCCAGCGCTGACTGGAGGAACAGACAGGGGAGTGAGCAGGCATAGCTGGCAGAGCCCACTGTCAATCAGCCAGCTGGGTGGATCCAGATAGTATTGTCGAGATCTGTCCCAGTTGCAGTGCTCAGTATATAGCAGGCTATAGCCTGCTATATACTTAGCATTGGGTCACGGGAGGACATTACTATAGGTCCTCCTGTGACCCTAAAGAGAACTATGGGATAAAAAGGTTACCCCATAGTTCTCTTTTAATGATTCATTGGCGCTGAACTGAAATCATATAGCTGGCTATTCTGCAAGCTGCGCATGACTAGCTCTTTGTAGAGCCTTATTGGATATGTCTGTTCATGTTTTTGTATTTCAAGCAAGGTGCAAAGCGCTGCCATTTAGTTTCAGTGGTGCCTGAATACATCTACAGCACCAGCATTATACAATGTTGCACTGCTCAGGAGTGTGTGCTTTCTCCAAAGACATGCTGATTGTTTAATTGTTGCCTGCCTAAATTGACCTTATTATGTGTATGGGTGTAAAAATCCAAGTACACCCTCCTAGGCAGAACCTAGTAAAACTCTGTACAGTTGCTAATGCAGCTCTGGTAGTCATTTCAAACATGGAGGTCCAGTAAAAGTAAGGTTTGAAGTGCACCAAAAATTGCAAGGGGGTCATGGTAGTGAATGCACTGGGGCAATTTCTTCTGCATTGGGGCAAAAAAATATCAGTGCAGGGGAAACACAAAACATAAAGAGTATTGCAGCACCTACATTAAAGTAGTACTAAAGGCTAATCGATATCTCCAGCATCAAACACTCCTGAATGGTGGAGGGCACCATCTGTGACTTCACATGGCAAATGGCATTTATTCTAACACTAGAAGCTAATTTTTCCCCAACTTCGCCCCAAACTCCCCACCACCAACAATGCGTTTTACCCAATGGGCTTAATCATAGGACCTCCTATGACTGTTGATTGTCCTATGAATGTCTGTGTGACCTAATCTGGTACCAATAAAGCTTATTGCGGTTCAGCAAATAATAAGCACATAATACAGTGGAGTGGGGCTTATATGTTTGCATGCCTGGAGGGGAGAAGGCAAATCCCAACGAGACCATGCACACAGGGCTGGTCCCTGCAAAGGTTTGCCTGGACTAGTGTCATTTATACACATTTATAATCATTTCAACCATGGTGAAACTACAAAATCAATGCGTCTGCCTGTGGGAGTCCTGCCTACAGCAATCAGAGTCTTGCAATTCCTAATGGGATTTGTAGTTGCGCCCCAGCTGCAGGGCCAGAGTTTGCCTAACCCTGCACTATACTATTCACAATAGCCCATACAGCAGCCGAAGGCATCTGCATCATGGCCGGCTCCACCCAGTTGTTATTCATTGGCCGGGACCTGCTAGAAGACTCTAGCAGGTGGTGGCCAATAGGAAACAGCTGGGCAGAGCTAGCTGCTAGCTTTTCCCAATCGGGTTTTTTTTCTTCTTTAAAATATTGTAATTTTTTTTTTAATCTCCCTATTTTTTTAAATTTTATAAATCATTTTGCGAAATTTTTTAATTTTTAACATTCTTTCCACTGATTTTCTATTCTGCTCGCTACCACGAGGTACCGAACAGGATAGCAAAGGCCAAATGATGCTCGGCAGCATTCGGCTAGTCGCTCACTGCTGTTCGGCCCCTATGAGAATAGGGGCAAACGGCAGCAAGTGAGCTGCCGGAGCTTCTGCTCAGCCAATCCAGATGTTGGATCGGCTGAGTCGATGTATGGCCGATTTCAGCCGATGTACGGCTGAAATTAGCTTTACTGAGCCAGAGTGAATAGCCGAACAGCGTTTGGCTCACTTCACTTCGGCTGGATTACTCACTAGGCTGCCTTCGGCAGCTGAGTGAATAACCCTGTAAGTATATCACAGCCACCGATTCTGTTTACATCTGCATTAAATGTGGTTGGTGATCCATCAAATGGTAAGCAAGCAATTCAAACAATAGAGGCTTCACAAAACAAGTCCGCCTCCCCCATAGGAAATTAGCTCCCTGAAATCCGACTGCAGGGGAAAACAGAATCTGGATGAAGGTATATCAAATACATTTTGTGACTTTAGCACCAGCTTAGCGTTTCCTAGCATTAGCGGTTCAATTATTTATTTTTTTCTTCCAGAAATTTCTCTTTCTCAAAGTAGAAATCATATCATAGGTAGCCCCCTTCTTTACACTGAGTACAAAGTCTCGCATTTTAGCATCTCAAAAGATGACTGCATAGAGCCCAAATTACAAAGCATGGAACAAAAGGAATTCTCCAGGAAAAACGAACTGTTTACGATAAATATACACTATATGGCCAAAACGTTGTAGACACTTGACCATCTTGATAAAATAAGCTTGTTGGTTATTCCATTCCACAAACAAGATATTAATATGGAGTTGTGCCGCTACCTCTTGTTGTGGTTTTAAGCGCCTTCCTGTTTCCGGCAAGGCTTTACACAATATTTTGGAGTGTACCTATAGGAAATTGTTCCAGTTCAGCCAATATTGGTCGGTACTGATGATGTTGGATGGGAGCACATGGCTGTAACTGAAGTTCTAATTAATAACAGAGATGTTCAATAGGGTTGACGTTAGAGCTCTGCGCAAGCCACTCACTGATATCCACAACAAACTCATCCAACCATGTTTTTATGGACCTGGCTTTGTGTATCTGTACTCAATTTAAGGGGCATCCACTTTAACATAACAATATAACATCTTATACATTTTAAGGTGTGCCGCAGGAAACAAAGCCCATGTCAAGTAAGATCCTGCTTCTGTGTATTCTGAACAACAAAGCAGCTTTTACTCACAATGCACTTTAAGAAGTATCTATCAGAATATCAATATTGGACTTTGCTCATCTGTTGTTTTTTAAGTTGCATGATCCTTCCCTTGGTGACATTCAGGGGCGTAACTAGAAATCCCAGGGCCCCATAGAAAAACATTTTGTAGTTGGCAGAAGATTAAATAAATGTCCTTTCACAATCCTTGGAGTATTAAGGACACCCACCAAATATGATAAATGCAGCTGCCTTACATACAGTATATCAGAGGACTGACTTCTCAGCCACGTCTTTGATTAGAGGAAATTGGATTTGGCTGTTGCAAAAGGTATTATCAGCCTTCATACAGGCACTGCTACAGCTCACTATCAGAAGAAGAACATGTCATATAACCTGATATTAGTTAAGAAGCTTGGTTGTTTATCCTTCCTGGATTACCCCTTTAACAAACAAATATTAACAAACTCACGAGTGTTAAAAGTGTGCTTGAAAATGTCTACCAGCACAAAGCTCGAGAGGAACGGGTCATGGTCTGAATCATGGCAGGGGCCATCATAGTAGGAGCAGTGACAGCTAAGAATCACCCTAAAGAGATAATAAAAGTACCTCCAATGCTGGGCCGACCTTCCTTTCCAGAGACTCTTTCTGGATTTTCCATTCCTTCTTTTCACTGGCTGCTTCAGCGGAGGGAGCCACAACCCATTCTCTCTCAGAATCCTGCAAAACCCAAAAACACATTTACAAATGCGAGAAACCTTTGCTGGATTTTCCAGAACTTAAAGTCCCTCTCACAGAAATGAGTGCAAAATGACAAAAGGAAAATAAAGAAGGTGTCTAGAACATGAAATAAGTGCCTTAATAAAGTCACAAATAGAAAAAAAAATAGTTTGGAGTCCCCTACCCCCACGTACATGCACATACAAACATGCGTTGGGTGAGCCTACGTGCGAAAAAGATTACGCCGCACATGTTACATATCACATATAAACGTTGGAATGAGAGCAATAATTCTGGGTCCATCAATCACTGTTAGCACTAAACTGAGTTGTTAGAGCTTTTAAATGCAAAAACTATGGGCAATGTCGGGTATGGTAGTTTTTTGTAATTTCACAGGCGAATGCATAGCATGTTTGGTATCCATTTACCCAACGTGACCAAACAAATGTAGCAGAATACATTGTAGCTTAGGGGCCGGCTCACACTTGTTCCAGTGCGTTCCAGAACGATTAGCTGCTGGAAAGCACTAGATAGCATCCTGACCTGCTCCCTGCGTTCGGGACCATGTCGGGATCAGTCCCGCCTGCGGCGTCTCAGTATACCGCGAGCCGTAGCTCACGGTATACTGAGCTTTGGGTGACGGGAGGACGCTAGTTTGTGTCCTCCTGTTACCCTTACGAGAACTATGGGGAAAAGCCCTAACCCCATAGTTCTCCTTTAAATACCACCAAAATAAAGCTCTATGTGTCCCCAAAAAAATTGTATAAAATGCATTTTGGTACGGCATTTCACAACTGAATAAATGTCAGTCAAAGTACCTCCTGGCCAGTATAGGAAGGGAGTGTAAACACCCCGCTCCTCATGTGATTAATTAGCCCAGTTCAAGCCTTATGCGTGCCACCTATTGCCCTTTCAATACCAGACTGTATATGTTCTCTGTTTCAGTGTAAAGCTCAGGTTTAACTATACGGTGTACAAAAGGGGAATATAAAATGCTGTACTAGCTGGATTCCTATTCCTGCCATTAAAATGTGAAGCCATTTACTAAAGAAAAAGCGTGTTTGCTGGGATGGATTAGTACAGAAGGTCACCCACCCGCACACAATGGTACCCCACTCTGATACACTGGGACAAACATCCTCTCGGTAATGAAGGCCTGTGTGTGACGCCGATATAGGACACTTCCTATTCATCCAGCATTTGTCCATCACAGTGGGATTAATTATACTAGATGGTGATATTACAATAGGATAATGGCCGCCTTGCTTGCACATAAACAACGCAGCACAGGAGCACAATTTACTTCCATGGATTGTAAATGAAATGACAGCATGAAGCCGCAGAGCCCAGAAGAGGAAAATAATTCCCACCGTAGAATCCCCCGAGGAGCTGGCCTTCCTTTCCCATTTCTCCTTCTTGGGTTTCTTCTTTTTCTCCTTCTTGGACTTTTTCTGATGTTTGTCCTTTTTCTTTTTCTTTCCAGAATGTTCCTGAAATGACAGGAAAAGATTCATGGCTGGCAGATTTATCAGTACAGAGACATCAGCATTCTATAACTCGTCTGTGAGCAGAGATCATTCCAACTTATATCTCCAAGCCAAAGTGACAGATAGCAATGTACACAAGTGGGTGTTCCTAGTTTTCTGCTGCAGTAAATTCTAAAGGATTTTAAACAAATTTCAAATGCTGAAGAAATCACTTACAAGGGTTGCTGCTTCTTGATGTTTAAAAATGTCACTTTCCTGAAGAATCAGCTGGTCCCCTGGGCACCGGTCCTGATTTTATAATGTCTACTTTCCCTGGTAGGATCCTAGGGAGCCACCCTTGTGTGTTGTAGTAAGCCGTGTGTGTTTTCACACACTTCAGTTGGTGGCGCCTCTGTTCCTTCTTGTATTCGTCTCTTCCAGGGCCTCCCCTGCCCATATTGCAACCACGGGTCATTCACAATCAATCAAAGATCATTGCAACTCTCACTTGTCCTCGCATTTGTATCCACAAACACACAGAAACAGCAAGGCAATCAACTCTCTGACCCCCTGCATCTTCCTCCTCCAAGCCAGTAGATGGACACACCAGCCAGGGATTCTGGATGACATCACTGACCAAATATGGTCATTTACCATCAATGATGTCACCCGGCACCCGGCATCCTTGGCTGGTCTGTGCTCTCCTTTGTGATCTTGTATTGGACAGGAAGTTCAGGGAAGTGGAGCTGGGAGAGTTGGAGCTGTTTAGAAACATGACGACTGCAAGTGTTTGGCCAAAGATGTAAAGAAATACTTTTCTGGGTGTATATTTGTTTGATCTGGATTCATTTTTTTAAAGTTTAAAACTACTTTAACAGTCTCATGGCAAAAGGAGATGTTGCAACAATGCTTACCTTCAATCGAGCTCTGCCCACTGCAGAAACTGCGCTCTGCCACTAGATGTCTTTAAAGCGCGCTGGTCCGGCGGCTGGCAGCTCCACCGCATAGTGGAAGTGCAAGCCGGCTTAGTGGCTGTGACAGCGCTGTGATCGATTGTCGCGGTTATCAAAGGGCTAGGACCAGCGCACATTTTACTGCATGGCGGGATCATTCCGTGACCAGTCTTTAATGAACTGAAAGACCATGACCGAATAGTCCCGTCATCGGTCGGGAAAGGGTTCATAAATAGCATTGTTTGTTAACATTTCATCAAACAACATCTGACACACAAAAGGATCAATACATTCATTGTTTTCATATATAAAAATGAAAAATACACAAATCCTTTAACTGTTTGGGAGATGCCTTTTGGCGCAAACCTGGACGACCCGTGACGCGAGTCCCTGGACCACACGATTGTGTGCAGCTGATTTCAATTGGGTTACATCCGCAGAAAAAAAAGGTACATGTACCTTTTTTTGCCACACAGGACGCTCTGCTGCTTTAGCCGCGATTGTGTTCGACTGAACGAGCGGACTGGGGTGCCATTAGAAAATAATGGCACCGCTAGCGCAATTGGCTGTGGTGGGCGACTCACGTTTGCTGCGTGGCCACGGATCGAGCAGGTGTGAACCTGGCCTCAAGCTGTAGGTGAAGTTGCAGAACAGTTTATGAACAGTTCGATTTAACCCTTTAAAGGTGATTAATGCTTCCTATTTCTGCAAACAAATCGACACATAAAGGACCAATACTAGAGCTGCAGCTAACGATTATTTTCAAAATCGATTAGTTGGACGATTATTAAGTTCGATTAATCGGTTAACAACCATTTTTTTCAAATAAGGGCGCGCATGGCGAGGCAATTCATGAATTTGTGAATTAATTTTTTCAAATATAAATGAAGAACAATCGCCAAGCAGCTAAAATAAAAGAACGAGATCCCTTTGAGGGCTAACTAGAAATCATTTGAACACAATAATTTTCCATTTGCAGTTCAGCCGACATTGACATATCCACATAATGCAAATGTTCGATTTTGTGACATGTGACCCTAAATGAATGATCATATGCCTCCAAGAACATTCATTTTAGCAACAATCATACAAGAGTAACATTCACATATCCACATAACGGAAACTTTTGATTTTACGACATTTGGCCCTGAACGAACATTCATATGCCTCCAAGAACATTCAATTTGGTGAACTTTGTACAACAGCGATATTCACATTGAACACAAGAGCATACGTTCAGCTCCATCGCCAACCCCCAGTGATTTATAAATATGAGAAATATAACTTGCCTGATTTGCACAGAACACATTTTTAAGTACATTTGTTGGAGGAATCGCAGAAAGAATGGTCTATAAAGAGACCCCCACTATGGCCCCTTTCATATTACTGTACTGCAGGGGCGGGCAATTCCAGACCTCCAGCTGTTGTGGAACTACAAGTCCCATGAGGCATTACAAGACTCTGACAGCCACAAGCATGATGGGATTTGTAGTTAAAGCACAGCTGAAGGGACGGAGTTGCCCACCCCTGCTGTACTGTAATATACTGTATTTATAACATGCTTCCAGTTTTTCTATTTTGATGTCAGTACACAGACAGAAAATGAAATGTGTTTCAGGATTTTGCTGAGCAGTATTTTTTTCTTTTCCGGGACAACTTTAGATCTCCCCCTATGCTGTCAGTGTATATGGCTGCATCTAATGAGCTGCACTACAAACATGGCTGACAGACAGTTCAGAGCCATAATACACAGTGAAAACTGCTTCCAGTGTAGAGTTGGATCTTCTGTCCTCACTAATCTCAGGGTGAGCGAGGGATGGAGAATCATCTCTGAAATACGCCGCTGACAGAGCTTTTTCTCTGACAGATCTCATGTCTCCAGTCACAATGAGATAAGATGGTTCTCAGACACGGTTGCCATCCATTATAAAATAATAGACAAAAACTGTGGTGTACAATATAGTGAAATGGAAAGTGTAAAATTATACAGCAATGAATGCAGAATGGCACTGGCTATAGAGGACTACAAATCCCAACAATAGTACATTATACAAACACAATGCAGAATACCACCAGCTATAGAGGAATACAACAAATCCCAGCAATAGTAAATTATAGCTGGCGGTATTCTGCATTGCGCTGTATAATGTACTATTGCTATAACAATGTATATATAAGAGGGGCAGTGGAGGAATGTAGTCACGGTGTTAACATTCTCTTCTCCCCGCTGGTGCCGGCTGCAGTGGTCCATGTTCCCGCTGCCTCTGCTGATACAGGTAGCAACGGGACGCAGACAGTTACAGCCAGCACCAGTGGGGAGAACGGGAGTAGAGCTGCGGCAGCGCTGCAAATAAATTGTTGTTGACAACAATTCTCATTATCGATTTATCTTGTTAATGACCATTGGGTACCGGACGTTTTCATCCCATTAACTACTCTTTAATTTTATTTTTATCACTGAAAAACGGCCAAAAAACACTGATGAGAAGAGTGCCTGGCATTTCAGTGAAGCAGCGCTGAACAACTTCCAGGGGCCACACAGCCAATCCTACCTAAATATAACATCTGACATCTAACTTTTGAGTTTTGTTCTAGAGCTGTCAATGGAGGTGGCTCCGAAAACAATTCTGCTGGTTCCTGGATTGGCCAGACTTGGTTGTAAGTAACCTCGCTATATAAGGAATGTCCTGTACTACCTGCAGATCATCTGGGTGATAACTGTGCTACAACACTGAGGCCTGGAGGACCCATTGACCACCCCGACCACAACATGGCTATCACGTCAACCTGGAGATCAATATATTCAGGCTCACCTCTCTTCACTGACTGTTACTGGATCCTACTCCTGGACTGGGCCAATCACAGCGTATTGTAAATCATTCAATGCAACTGTAAACTAGAATTGTGTTTTCACTGCTCGTTATACTACCGGAGACACCTCGCCTTTTTCAGCCAATCATTTCTCTTTTCTTAACAATAATAATAATAAAAAAGCTATTCATCTTTATCAAAAGGAAAATGACCCCACCGCCACCTCATGGCGACAAAATCCAAAAACCGATCATACAAGCACTCAAACTTTTTAGCCTTATCTAATCAGTATTCCATTCACTTTAATCAGAAAGTTCCAAAGGATTCTACTACATCTGATCACAAATACCATGATTGCAATCAATGGGAATATAAAAAAAAAATCAATTGAATCACGACATTGTATGACTGAATTGTAACTTAAAGGAGAACTATGAGGTGAGTGATTTCCACTCATATCCTCATAGTTAGAGCCGACGTGTGATAAAGAAGCTGTCACAGGTCGGCTCAATTGAGCGGGAAGTGAGCAGAAACATGACGCCGATCCGCTTACTTCCCGATCGTCACCCTGCAGTGAGCGGTGACCGTAAGTCACAGTTCCCTGCAGGATTTCCCCCCTTCCCTCTCCGATCCTCCAGCGCTGAGTGGGGGAACGGACGGGGGAGGGGGCGGGTACAGCTGGCTCTGCCTCTAGATAGGCAAAGCCCGCTGTCACTCACGGAGCTGGGTGGATCTTTTGTCGGGATTGTCGGGATCGGTCCCGGCTGTGTCGCTCACAGTATATCGCCGGCAATAGTGAGCTATATATTGAGCTTTAGGTCACGGGAGGAGGTTAGTATACAGGTGAAACTCGATTAGAATATCGTGCAAAGTTCATTTATTTCACTAATGCAACTTAAAAGGTGAAACTAATATATGAGATAGACTCATTACATGCAAAGCAAGATAATTCAAGCCGTGATTTGTCATAATTGTGATGATTATGACTTACAGCTCATGGAAACCCCAAATCCACAATCTCAAAAAATAGGATTTTTGTACTCACCGTAAAATCCTTTT
>NW_017307654.1:0-610 GCF_000935625.1 Nanorana parkeri
CATAAAGATTAGTGGCAGCACCGAGGTGCTGGATGCATCAGTAGACAGGGTGGAAGCATATACACAGCCACACGAGTAGGCACAGATGCAAGGACTCACTTGAAGAAGCTGATGATCAATCCAATGCAGGACGTACAGGATCTCGCTGTGAGGAAGAGGGAATCCAGACTCACAGGAGACAAGGTAGGTGGTGGGCAACCGCAGGGATTACAGAGGCAAGCAATAAACAGGAAGTCCGACTGGGTGAAAAGACACGTTGCTCGAACGGCACGGAACAAGTGAGCTGGACTTTTAATGGAGAGGTTCAAAGTGGATTGGCAGGAAGCCAAGCAGCTCAGACAGGAGGTAAAACCCGGCGCCGGATCCTCACACAGGGAAGTGTGAGAGAGTTGTTATAAAATTTTGAACAAAAACTTCAATAAAGACCTATTGAATTAAAATGTCTATTATGTGGCAAATAAGTTGCGCTCGGTCTAGTTGTGAATGGATGTGAAAGTGCTCTCTCAAAACCCAAAGGGGGAGATCACCTTCAGATAACAAAATAAATTTTAAATATAAAGTAGATGTCTCCACTAGTGATAGTGAACTAATGTTTGAAGTTTTTGTTCAA
>NW_017307654.1:663-873 GCF_000935625.1 Nanorana parkeri
AAACAAATCAGTTATATTGAAAACATCCGTAAAGGCATAATCATAAAGCAATAATATGTGAGAAAACAGTGAATAAAAGCACCTATATATAAAATCCAGTAAATAGTTAAACAACAAGTGATACGTAATAAAAACGAAAACAAAAAAATAAATAAAAATAAAATAAAAATAAATATAAATATAAAAAATAAAATAAAAAATAAATAAAAA
>NW_017307654.1:4149-47966 GCF_000935625.1 Nanorana parkeri
ACTGGATTTTATATATAGGTGCTTTTATTCACTGTTTTCTCACATATTATTGCTTTATGATTATGCCTTTACGGATGTTTTCAATATAACTGATTTGTTTAGCCAGTTAAAACCCACGACACACATACAATACACTCGAGTACCACCGGGTTGAGTTCTGCATCTTCAAACATTAGTTCACTATCACTAGTGGAGACATCTACTTTATATTTAAAATTTATTTTGTTATCTGAAGGTGATCTCCCCCTTTGGGTTTTGAGAGAGCACTTTCACATCCATTCACAACTAGACCGAGCGCAACTTATTTGCCACATAATAGACTCACTTATACACAAAGTTGCTGCTGGTCTATTTAGTTATTTAGATTTCGAGTCACTCATTCCCAGCGCAGTGATTTTTGATTATTACTATTGAATTAAAATGGTTTACTCTCTGGACCCTCTAAGCCCCTCTGGCTGTGAGTCCTGTGTGCCATAGTTGCCAAACTACACCGTGGCATTGGCTTACACTGCCACACCACTTAAAGACCTAAATGTCCTAATGCAGTAAAGATATCTATGCAAAGGATTTTCTTCAAATTTGCTTATATCAGCATGCCTGGCATGTGGACCCATAGTAGCAGTGCTAATAGCCTGCAAACTACAATTACTTCAGTACCATAATCAAAGACCATGGTCTTTTTTTAATAATTAAAGCTGATTCCCAGGAATTAAAAAAAAATGTTCTACTCAAATATGTCAATTTGCTAGTTTCTTGGTAAAATGCAGTAACATTAAAAAAAAATCAACGTAAAAACCCAAATTACTTAACTTGACTAAAACTCCAGTCATGTCATACGCTAAGTTCCGTGTTCTTTTGGCCTAAATGTGACAGTCCCCTATATGCAGTGCCCACCATGCTTCCTCATGATATGGGAACTGCCCACTGGCTGTCAGAGGAGTCCATAAAAGAGTCCTAAGTTCTTCAGGATAGATGTCATGTGAGGGGTGGACTCAAGACAGCTCGAATATACCAGCAAAGACAACAGAGAGCGTCTTCAAAGCACCACTCGCTACTACCAAAAGAGTCACCATAAAGGATCATGTGACATTCAATTCAGCTATTTGGCATGAACTATTTTTCTAACCAATGTTGTGCTTTAAATTGAGGTTACTGTACTGATTGGTTCATATGCTTTTCTTACACAGCACAATGAATGGTGCTGTTCAGAAAGTTTTTCCTATATTCACAGATACACATGAAGCCATATCTGAAATGGCACCAAGATAACAAGTGGTTACCTTCTCCCTCAAAATATGCTGTGAAATGCAATATTTACATTTTGGCTTTATTGATGTACCTGTCACTTCTCTATTTCCCACAAAAAAAAAAAAATTTTGCTTTTCTCTTTTGAACTCAAGGATATTTGAAGTGTGCTTGAAAAAGTACATTTCAGCAATTCACAAATTAATTTGAATTGCTTCATCTCAATTTACTGTTACAATGAATAAATATGTGAATACTAAGAAAATCCTTTGGTATTTTTCAGTTTTCTTTTGATTTATTGCGATTTGAATGTAAACATACTATTTTACTTGTCATTGCATATTACAGTGGCGTTATTTGTTTACTGCACAAATTGTCTGAACTAACAAAGAAAAAAATTTACCTGGCCCTGTGCTTCATCAGTGATGACATGTATTTCAGCAAAGTGATGTGGCTACTTAAAGAAAATAGAGGGGAGGAAAGGGTTATGCGGAAAAGCATTTCTAAATAAATGATAAATTAGCCAAAGTCTATTGCAGATTCTTTTGTGCTGCAGGTTATTACTTTGCCTTATAATACATAAATGTGTTTTACATATTTTGTTTTAACAAAGAGCCACAGAAAACCGCATTTGAATTTTTGGTGATGCTGTTTCTTCATAGACTGTAAATAAGACTGTAAATAACATTTCAGTGTTCCCATTCAAATGCATTTATACTAACCTCTTTCAGTAGGCCTGAACACCCTGCATGAATGGAAAAGCATTGAAGATTTTTACAATATGCCCCTTCATGATCAAAAAAATAACACAGACATTATTAGGGCTAAATAGAAAGCAATACAAAGATACTTAGAATGATCACTCGGCCACATATCTGCTGCCATTTCTTTTTATGTGTGTCTACTAGGGTTACCACCTGTCCAGGATTCACCCGAACAGTCCGGGTTTTGAATGCTGTGTCCGGGTTTCATGGCAGCAGAAACCCGAACACACGATGTCAGGCAGACAGGGGCAACCAAAAGTTAGGATAGGGGCTACTGGGCCCCCCCACTGAAAATAGCCTCAATTGATACTTACATATGAATGGGTGTCGCTA
Source organism: Nanorana parkeri (assembly GCF_000935625.1). NCBI lineage: Eukaryota > Metazoa > Chordata > Amphibia > Anura > Dicroglossidae > Nanorana > Nanorana parkeri. Next base: position 6,492 of record NW_017307654.1, read on the forward strand.
TTTACATCTGAATAAGCCACAACTCATTCTTCCCAAAAAATGTCCGTGTGTCGCTAGAGTGTTCGGGTTTCGCTTGAAGAAAAGGTGGTAACCCTAGTGTCTACCCAGTGAATTTAAAGGAGAACTATTGGGAAAGTAAAATATACTCTTCTTAATAGTTGGAGCCAGCATGTGACACTGCAGCTGTCACCTGGCATCTCTATAGCTTGAGAACTGAGCGATCACAAACCACTGATTGCTCAGCTCGTGGCTTCCCCTGCTCCTCCCTGCAGAGGAGTGGTCAGTCACTGCCCCCCACAGGGAATCCACCCTCCTCTCTCTCTTCCTCCAATGTTAAGAGAGGGAAGGGGGCAGGCACGGCTGGCTCTGGCTCTAGAGAGGCAGAGCCAGCTGTCAATCAGGCAGCGGGATGCATTGTCAGGATCCTTCCTGGTTGCAGTGCAGCTCTGGCTGTCAGCATACTGTATAGTGGACAGTATGCTGCTATATGCTGATTTTGGGTCACAGGAGTACAACCCAAATTCCAAAAAAGTTGGGACGCTGTGTAAAACCTACATAAAAACATAATGCAATGATTTGCAAATATCGTAAACCCATATTTTTTCACAATAGAAAATAGAAAACTTGTCCAATGTTTAAACTGAGAAAATGTACAATTGTAAGAAACAAAATAAGGTCATTTTGAAATTGATGGCAGCAACATATCTCAAAAGTGGCACTAACAAGGAAGAGCTGGAAGAACATTTTGCAACTGATTAGGTTAATTGGCAACAGGTCAGTAACATGAGAGTGACCTAACATGAGAGAGTCAGAGTGTCTCAGAAGTAAAGATGGGCAGAGGTTCACCAATCTGTGAAAAGATGCCTCCAAAAATTCTTGAACAATTTCACAATAATGTTCCTCAATATAAAATTGCAAATATATCATCATCTACATGATATCATCAAAAGATTCTAAGAATCTGACGAAATCTCTGTTCACAAGTTACAAGACTGAAATGCAATAGTGGATGCCCATGATCTACGAGTGCTCAGGCGGCACTGCATTAAAAACAGACATGATTCTGTGATGAACATCACTGCATGGGCTCAGGAATAGTTCCAAAAGTCACTGTCTGCAAACACAGTTTGTCATGCCATCTAAAAATTTCTCAACATGATCCAGAAACACTGCCATCTTCTCTGGCCCAAAGCTCATTTAAAAAGGTCTGACGCAAAGTTAAAAACTGTTCTGTGGTCAGACGAATCGAAATTTGACATTCTTTTATGGCAACCATGGGCGCGGCTTCCTCCAGAGTAAAGAGGAGAGGTACCTTCCGGCTTGTTATCAATGCTCAGTTCAAAGGACTGCATCTCTGATGGTATGGGGGTGCATTAGTGCATATGGAATGGGCATATTGCACATCTGAAAATGTTCATCAATGCTGAAAAATATATCCAGCTTTATAGTGAAAGAGGCGGAATGCTTAACTGGCCTACCTGCAGTCCAGACCTTTCACCAATTGAAAATATTTGGCTCATCAACAAAAATATGACAAAGAAGGCCCGGGACTGTTGAGCTGTGAGAATCCTATATCAGGCAAGAATGGGACAACATTCCTCTCCCAAAACTCCAGAAACTGGTGTCCCCAGTTCCCAGACATCCCAGAGTGTTGTTAAAAGAAAAGGTGATGCTACACTGTGGTAAACATGGCACTGTTCCAACTTTTTTGAGACATGTTGCTGCCATCAATTTCAAAATTACCTTATTTTTTTTATTAAAGTGACATTAAACCCTCAGATTTTTTAACATAAAACAATAGTGTAATGTGTGCCTTACTGTAATCCATGGTTGTTTCCCTTCTCTTAGCTGCTCTTCCTTTTAAATATGTATCTGTTCTCATGCTTGGAGAGAACTTCCCTTTTCAGCTCAGGGCCTCTTCCTGTAGTGCTGGCTCAGGTTACAGCCTATACACAGACACCGTGTGAGACAAGGCAGTCTGCTGAAAAGGGAAGTTCTCTCCAAGCATGAGAACAGATACATATTTAAAAGGAAGAGCAGCAAAGAGAAGGGAAACAACCATGGATTACAGTAAGGCACACATTAAAGTATTGTTTTATGTTAAAAAATCTGAGGGTTTAATGTCACTTTAAAATGGTACATTTTCTCAGTTTAAACATTTGATATGTTTTCTATTTTCTAGAATAAAGTATGAGTTTATGAGATTTGCAAATCATTGCATTATGTTTTTATGTAGATTTTACACAGCGTCCCAACTTTTTTGGAATTTGAGTTGTACATTAGTAAATGCACTCCTGTAACCCAATAGAGAACTAAAGCCAAAAAAAAGGTTTGACTTTAATAATCTTTTTAAATAGAAACTTTCTTTTTTCAGTACTTACAGATGCTTGTTTCCCCCACCGCGCTTTCTGGTTCATTCCTTCATACCCTTAGTCACTACAGGACTCAGCAGTGATATGTTGAATGCTGAAAAGTCTGACGGAGGCTGAAATAAAGGAAAGGTGACAGAATCCAGGCTGCAGTAGAGAATAATATGTGTTCTACTGCAGGGACCTGCTGTGTGGATATGTTTAGGAAGCTGGCTGGGTCATTTTGAGGCGGTGGATTTGTGGTTGTGGCAGAGCATACACAAAAGTGACATTTGTGATATTCTTCAAAACTGAACTGAAAAACAATCAAGAAGCTAGTGCCATCTGAGCACTGCAGTAATTAATATTATTAGAGGGGAGGGTAATTGTGGATACTAACTTTTTAGCTTTTTGAGCTGGCTGGAGTTCAGCTTTTAATATTTTGCTAAGGTATGTCAAAGTCAAGAGGTGTAACATACCTTTCTGTGTTTTTTTTTTTTCATTAGCAGCAGCTTGAGCTTCAGAATTACTGATCCCTTAATGTGAATAGTTTTACTACCAAATTAAATACGCCTGTTAGCACAACTGGCAGCCAAACAAAACTTTGGTGGTGTTCTCTAAGAACAGCCTTGCAGTTTTCTGCATACACAAATAAATGTGCTTATTACACATTTTATTAAAGCAAAGTCGTTTGATTCATTAAGAGCAAATAAATTAGTTACTGTGCTGCTCTGCCATAGTCTAAACTAGTGCTGTGTACACAATATGATTAATACTTGTGATGTTTATTCATGTCAGTCCCAGCTGTTTGGTAAAACACAGTATGCGGTTGTAGAAAAAGGTCACAGCCATTGAATGCTGCATTGGCGAAAAACAAAAGATCTAAAGACATCCAAATACAGTATTATGAAAGACAAATAGTTAGAAAAGTAAATTAGAATAAAATGGTTTACATCTGCTTGAGACATTGGTGAAAATGTTGTTAATATTACAAGTAGATATAAGAAACATCCGAATAGGATAACTCCACCTTTCTTGACTTAATTTATTAAATGTACAAAACAATCTTCAGGGATCTATTGATTTACAAATTTTGGATCCCTATGTACTATTTCAGACTTCATGCTATTAAAAGTACTGTAAAAATAAATACATTTCCAACTTATGCTTTCCTATTCACCCCCCAAAAAATCCATCTTAACAAGGTTTTTTACATGCATACATGCAGTCCGCTAAAAGTGGCAAGTTTATTTGGAAGGTCTTTCCTGGATTTAGCAGGATTAGATCAAAATGATGGAGCAATAATGTCTTGATTTATATGGTAATCTGAGACTACCTTAGTAATATTGCGTAAGGCAGCCTTATCTGAATGAAAAACCAAATTAGATGTATTCTTAAAATGCTGCAATTTCAGATACTGTACATTTTGTTCAAGTAATGGTCTATAAAAATATGAATTCTAGAGATAAACCTATAACATATGCATTTGTAACATTTCAAACGGGTTATGTTGTTGTAAAATTCACAACACTATATTTAAAAAGATGTGATACCAAATGCATGCCTAAAAAATGCTTTGCCGCAAGAAAGATTTTTCTGTACATTTAGAGGATTAGCACCAGATGATTGCAACATATTGTAAATCCTTTGTAGATTTTACTATAGATGAAAGTATAAGTCTAAAAGTACATTTCCCTTTTTGTAAGTAATTAGCACTTATTGTGGTAATGAAGAAGTGCATTGATAATATACAGTATATGTGAGCAAATTTTTATGATTTACATTGCAGGCTGTCTTTATTTTTTAGGCCTGAATCCTAGAAATGTAAAATTTTGCCACAGGAGACTTATGGGGTCTATTCACAAAGCTAGCCGAAGGATCAGCCGTAGCTCCGGCTGATCCTTCAGCTAGCTTCGGCCGCTTGAGCCCTTTGGTTCAGTAGAACCAAAGGGCTGCTGTATGGACTATTCACTATAGCCCGTACAGCTCCCGAAGTCGGCGGAGCGGCTCAGTCGAGCCGAAGGCATATGCTTTGGCTCGACTGATGTACGGCTGATTTCAGTCCATGTACGGCTGAAATCAGCTGTATAAGCCTGGAGTGGGAATTCGGGTAGGTTACTCACACGGCTGCCTTCGGCAGCTTTGTGAATAACCCTGTTAGTCTTACAAGGTGGAGAGTTCACTTGTAATATAAACACATTTCTTGCAGAGCACAGAGGCAGCCATTTCCATGAAGATAAGAAGAGGAACATTAACTAAAAATGTACATTTCTGTGTTCTTACACATGCCTACTCAGCAAAGGTGGAAATGGGCTTTAAACTAGATCTACACTCAATTATGAACTTCTGATACAAGCTTTAATATGATAGTCTCAAATGCTGTTTTCAGTCTTTCTAATTTTACAGTTTTAATTCAAACAAACAGCTAGTGATCCTTCCATTTAGGTCCTTTTTCAGGAACTTCCTGTTATGAGGTGACAACTGTGCACCTCCACCTCCTGTGGAGAAAATGTTTAATTTGTAGGATTCAGGCCTAATAAAGAGTTCATAAAAAACTAAGACATCCTGCAATGTAATGAAAATGCACACACATATACTTCATCACTGAACCACTACATTACCACAATAAATGCTAATCACTTACAAATGTGGAAACAGACTTTAAAGACACAATAGCAATCTACATAAAGCTCTTCCCCCCAAAACTCTAGCTCAGACTGTCAGCAATGTTGTTACAATGTCCCAGAAAATGGTCTTTACAATGTACAGTATCTCTCAGTATCTTACCCCTTACCTACTGGTGCAAACACTAGTCTGCACACATCAACAGACACAGATTTACGTTTTAGTATATTGTGGTGAAATATTCTCAAATGCAAAGCTGTTTTCAGTTTCATCTTCCACAAAGTTCTGTCCCAGTCTCTTCTTCTCCCCACTCTCATAGCTGTGTTTCCTGCTGTGAAAAGAGACCATAGTAATGTAAGATTGTAATTTCAGTAATGGTCAGAGGGATAAACAAAACTGAATTGCAAAGAGCAGCCTTCTCTAATATAGTCTTGGGAAACAATAAATGTATTTATTGAAATACACTTATACAAGTGTACACACATATTTATTAGAAATACATTTAGAGGGTTATGCACAAAGCTGCCGAAGGCAGCCAAGTGAATAACCGACCCGAACTGAAGTGAGTCGAACGCTGTTCGGCTATTCACTTCAGACTTGTATGGCTGATTTCAGCCGTACATCGGCTGAAATTAGCCGTACATCGGCTGGCTTCGGTTCACTACAACATGCTCAGCATGTTCGGCTGAACTGAAGTGCAGAAGGAGTTCGACTCAGCCGATCCAACATGTGGATCGGCTGAGGCGAACCTCTGGCAGGCTACTCGCTGCCGTTTGGCCTATTCTCATAGGGGCCGAACAGCATTAAGTGAATAGCCGAATGCTGCCGAGCTGCATTCAGCTCGGCTATTCTGCTCGGTGCTGAATAGAAAACAGTAAAATAAAGATTTTTAAAAAAGGAAAAAAATTTAAGATTATTGAAAAAAAATAATATAAAGATTATTGAAAAAAGAAAAAAAGAAAGAAAGAATTGGGCGGAGATAGCAGTGACAGCTAGCTCCGCTCAACTGTTTCCTATAGGCCGGGACCTGCTAGAGTGTCAAGATCTGGGATCAGGCTCAGAGTCCAGTAGCTGAAACAGCAGGCAAATTGGTGGTATAACAGGCCGGATTCAGTACACAAGCAGACGGTATAGGAGCAGGCAGAAGCATAGTCAGCGAACAAGCCGAGGTCAGCAGTCAACGGTATCAGGTATGAAGCAGAAGGCAATGAGAGTAGTCTGTGAATCAGCAGCCAAAGGTCGGTACACGGGTAGGAGTATGAGCAGATTGTATCACAGAGGGAGCAGGAAGCAAGGTATTGGCAGGAGCACAATAATCTGGCAAACAGGAAGTGCAGAGGCTAAAATAGTAAGTTCAAGCGAGGAGCAAGGAGTTCAGAGTTCAGCAGAAACTAGGTATACCTGAGGATTACACATGAGAGCAGGCAAGGAGCTACCCAAGGTTTCAGAGTGGCTCAGCAGGTAGAGCCACCACCAGACACAGCAGAGGCCATGGGTTCAGATCTGGATCCAGACATAGAGTCTTCTAGCAGGTCCCGGACAATAAATAACAACTGAGCGGAGCTGGCATATGCTTCGGCTCGGCCAGCTTAGGGAGCTGTACAGGCTATAGTGAATAGCCCGTACAGCAGCCCTTCAGTTCTACTGAACCGGCCGAAGCTAGCCGAAGGATCAGCTTCGGCTAGCTTTGTGAATAACCCTCTTAGTTTACATGAAAACATTAGACATGTGCACCAGCAAAAATTTCATTTAGTTTTGATTCTGATTTTGCTTTATTTCGTTGTTTGGAATTCGGGTTCGAAAGTCAATTCGTTTCGGACGAAATTCGTTAGCGGAAATCCATACGAAATTTTGTTTAGTTTCGTTGTTGTTTCGTTCGTTCATTGCAGCAAAGTGACATTTAAGGGGGATAAAAAGTAGGGATGTCCCGATGCCACTTTTATACACACATCCAGTACACTGCAGTAACAATTATCCCCTGCTAACATGAATCGGTTAAATCATGATCCACAGTACATAATAGTACATGACGTTGTACTATGGATCATTTAACCCATTCATGTAAGCAGGGGATCATTGTAAATCTATTGCTGCAATGTACGGGACATTTGTGCTCTATATGTACAGTACATATAGAATGCACTGCAGCAATAGATATACAATTCTGCACTGCTAACATGAATGGATTAAATGATCCATAGTACAGGGCTACATATCATGTACTACGGATCATTTAACACATTCATATTAGCAGGGGATAATTGTAAATCTATTGCTGCAGTGCATTCTATATGCAGGGCCGGCCTTTAGGCGCCCTGTGCGAGAAAGCTTTACAGCGCCCCTCAGTGGCCACACCCTTTAGTGGCCACATCCCCATAACCACACCCATTTCCCCCAATATCCGCCCCATTTAAAGACTCCTATTTTGTTAAGCCGCAAAGAAACATTTTAATAAGTATGATAAAAATAAAACTTTTATTCAAAGGTATTAAACTTGTAGGCACAATAGAAATATCCTTATCAAATAAAACAACAGAAGGTAAACAATAAATGTCAAACTAAAATAGAGTCTATAAAGGATGTCAGGATGCCATGCAGATCCCTTTTTTTCAAGTAAGTGCATCTAGAAAAGTAAAAATAAAAAACAGAAAACAAACCCTGTACTACATGTAAATGAATGAATTACTATATGTCCGAATATACGAGAAATGTATGTCGCTGTGTTTTTTTCTTTCTTCTTACCTACTTCGCCGAGCATCGCGTCACTGCTGCTCCGGTGGGCGGCGCTCCGAGCGGGGTCATCTGGCAGTCTCCGGCCACCTAAATTAGGACCCCACCTGGAGCGCCACCCACCGGAGCAGCAGTGGCGCGACGCTCGGCGAGGTAAGAAAAAAAAAAGAAAAACAGCGCAAGCTTCGGCACTATGTACTTGGCAAAATGCTCTGTATCGGGCCCGATTCCGATGCTAGCATCAGTATCGGGACATCCCTAATAAAAAGGTTTATTGTTCTCAAATGTCACTTTGCTGCAAGGAAATATCGTCCAAAAAACGAAAGTTCATCTAAAAAAATGAATCGGAAATTTGGATTAGTTTGCATTCGTTATATCTGTAATTCGGATACATCCGAATCTCCGAATTTCCGAAAATATCCTCAGAATTTCGATTTGGAACGAAACGAATCGCACATGTCTACAAAACATCAACAGTGCCATCAGATTTGGTCTCATCCTGGCTAGCATGTTCCTTTGCTACAGACCCACTTAAATTATACTCATATAAACAGTAATACAATATAAAATAAACTAATTTTAAAACAGCAGAGCTTTTTGATGCATTTTTAAAGAAACTGCAAACCAACTGACAGAACAGCTGATGCTTTATGTGGATTGCTATTTTGATTTAATCTGGGTTCGAGATAACGTGGATTTTGAAGGTTTAAAACAGTTCAGAGTTATAACATGGATTTGGTTTCCATAAAGAATTAGGGGTCTATTCACGAAGCAGCCGAAAGATCTAGCCGTAGCTTCGGCTGATCCTTCGGCTAGCTTCGGCCCCAGGGCCCCTTCAGTTCAGTAGAACCGAAGGGCTGCTGTACGGGCTATTCACTATAGCCTGTACAGCTCCCAAAGTCGGCCGAACGGCTCAGTCGAGCCGAAAGCATAAGCTTCGGCTCGACTGAGCCGAGGTGAAAGCCGAAACTGGCCGAGCGGCCGGCCATTGGCCGGCTGACAGCCTGCTTCTGACAGCTGGGCTAAGTCAAACTCCTTCTGCACTTCGGCTCGGCCGAACATGCTGAGCATGTTCAGAGGACCCGAAGCCATGCAAAGCCACCTGATGTACGGCTGATTTCAGCCGATATACGGCTGAAATCAGCCGTACCAGCCTGAAGAGAATAGCCGAACAGCTTCGCTTGAGGGCGGTCGTTCACTCGGCTGCCTACGGCAGCTTAGTGAATAGACCCCTTAGTGTTTCATTTTTAAAAATCTTGCATGTTCCCTGTAAACATGAAAGTATTAGTTCAACATTATTATTTACCTCATAACTAAGAACTACATCACAGTAACTTTAAAGATCAATGGCTCAAACTTTCAGATCAATATCTTAAAATCTTGTAATCGTTTTGGACCAACATTTAAAATGATGGTAAATTGTGACCATGTTCCAGAGATGGGTGTATCCTAACTTTCTGCACCTGCCATTTCTGCGGCCATCATTGTCATAGTTGCATAGTTAGCCAGGTTGAAAAAAGACACAAGTACATCAAGTTCAACCTATAGAGATAAGAGAAAAAAAACATTTGTCAATTCTCCTTAAATATACAATAAAGCTATTCATACAATCAATTTGCAGCTCTGTTGAAAGAAAATCATTGCACAAAAAGTATAACTACATTTTTATTCTGCTGTAAGCTGATCCATGGACTGAGCAGATTTTCAGTAGTCTTGGGAATCGTCATGTGGAGGTAAAAAGGGAATTATGTATATGGATATGCAAAGATTAGGGTAAATGTTGAGGTAACTGCTGTGTGCTGACAGCCTTGCATGTCAGCTTGTTAATACTGCTGTTATTTTGTATGTTTGCTTTAAACGTTAAAATTTAGTTAAATTTGTTGGCACAACATTTTTTCTTTTGTCAAAGCTAAAAAAAAATAATTATATGCATCAGATAAAGATTGCAGTTTTGTGTGATCATATATATATCTTTCTTATATAATTACACAAAAAAGGCCTTTGCTCTTGTTTCCAAGGAAACAAAGAAATTTCAAATGTGTTTTCAAAAGTGTTTTTTTTTTATTAAATTATTAAAATTAAAGAAGCAATAAACTAATTAGATGGATATTCATTTTAAGGGAACCATCTAAGTTAACATAAAAGTGGATACGTGAACAACTGCAAAAGTAAAATGTGCACATCTTTAGACTATGCTTGACTGTAATGTATGAGGCAATAACAATGCACATACCATGCACACCCTTCCACCTGCCTCGCACAATAAAACTATGTAGCGCCTATAGCTCTGGAGCAGCACCCGCGTGCAGTAATATGCTTGGCAGCCCTGTACATACCTCAGATCAGAGTAATCACTGTTTAGAAGACCATATTACTTTAATTTAGTTCCCTGTAGGTCTGTTACACAATGGTACTATTCCCATGTTTTGTACATGCTTGAATATATAATCCATTTTGTGAATAAAATATCTCTGTGGAGGTAGTGCTGGTAATTTTGTGTTTCTGAGTGTCAGTTTTGGTTCATAATGGGGCACCATTGTAATGTTCACCTTGCCCAACAGATGAGCTAGGGTTCCCCCTGATGAAGATGTCTTTACTAAAAAATATTAAAATCCGGATGTAATCCGGTCAATCACGATGTCCAACATTGTCCATAATGACAACAGCTCAGCGAAATAAAAAAATAAAACATTATTTAAAAAGAAAGACGCACACCAACCTGACTGCACGCAACAAACTCCCGCTGTAGAATGAACAATCTGACAGATGATGGCAATATATAAACAAGTGGGGCGGGGCTAGCTGTGACAGCTCTGCCCAACTGTTTACTTTTGGCCAGCACCTGTCAGAGTCTTCTAGCAGGTCCCAGGCAAAAAAACAACAAGTGGGTGGAGCCGGCCATGATGTCACAGCTCCGCCCAGTTGTTGTTTAATGACAGACCAGCGTCTCCAGGTCATTTGAGGATGCTGATCTGTCATTACAACTGGGCGGAGCGAGCCATGAGATTATGGCTGACTCCGCCCAGCTGCCATTTGCATGGCTTCGGCCGACATTTCTCCCCGCTTCGGGCGTCACTACGGCTCAGCCGGGCCGAAGCATATGCGTTCAGCTTGGCTCGGCTGCCTTCGGGCTGCTGTACGGGCTATTGTGAATAGCCTGTATAGCAGCCCCTCGGTTTGACTAAACGAAGGGCTCAGGCGGCCGAAGCGAGCCGAAGGATCAGCCAAAGCTATGGCTGGATCTTTAGGCTCCATAGTGAATAACCCTCCAAAACTTTTAACCATCCAACATCTGGATCGGCTAAGTGGAACTCCTTCTGCACTTCGGCTCAGCCGAACATGCAGAGCATGTTTGGCTGACCGAAGGCTGGGTTATGGCTGACCGAAGGCTGGGTTATTCACTCGGCTGCCTTTGGCAGCTTTGTGAATAGTAATAATTCCTGCAGAATCATCTGGTCCTCTGAGCACTGTCTCTATCCTATCCCTACTGTCCTATTTTTGTGTGGCTCCTTTCTCTTGCAGAGTCCTATGGAGCCACCCATGTGTGCTAGTAAGTTGCGTGTGTCTCCACAAACACACAGACATAGCAGGGAAAGTAATTCCCCTCCTCCTTGCTCCCCTCTCCTCTTTCCTCTCTTCTCCCTTCTCCAAGCTAGTAGATGGCAAGAGCAGTCTCCAGGTGCTGGAGTCTGCACTGTCCTTTCTGATCTTGTACTCAACATGAAGTTCAGGGAAGTTAAGCAAAGAGAGTTGGAGCAGATGTTTGGGAACATGATGACTGTAAGTTTTTAGATTTGGAAAATCCCGTACCACTTTGTGTAAACAGCAGCAACACTAAAAATAGAAACAATCTTCTATTACACCTTAAAACTATAAATAAATGATGTTGCACTAATAAATACAATTTATCCATGTTAAATATAAATGTGTAACAATGTAAAAAGTTCAACCCACATTAAGAAATAAATGAATGAATATATTGGAATAAAAATACTACTCCAACTATAAGAGACTGGTATAAAAGAGTAGAATACTACAGAAAAATGGAGGAACTGACTTCTCTATAGAGGGACATTTTTGAAAAATCTAAGTCAAGATGGCAACCATGGAATAACTTCATACGAACATCTGGAACCCATAGGACACAAGACGGAACTGTTACATGTTAATGTCATCTAACAAATAACAGAAGGGATATTGTGTCCTGGCAGGACAGAATAGGAATAGTTAGAATCAGGAATTAAAAAAATAAAATAAAATTGAAAAAGAAGGTTAAGACACTTCCAAGGGACTTAAGATAGGAGTACCGGACCCCCAATTCCCCCTCCTCTAAATTACATTAATAATAAAATTTGAATATTTAAAAAAAAAAGAAATAAATGAATTATTAAACAACTTTTTTGCAGTGGTGTTTAATAATTCATTTATTTCCTAATGTGGGTTGAACTTTTCACATTGTTACACATTTATATTTAGCATTGTTTGATTGATTGTATTTATTAGCACAACACCATTTAATTATAGTTTTATGATGACTGTAAGTGCTTGGGCAAAAATGTAAAGCAATACTTTGCTGGGCAATGTATATTTGTTTGATCTGGATTCATTATTTTAAAAAAGTTTGATAGTTTAATACTACTTTAAGGACCAATACAACAAGAGAGAGGTCCTCTTTACACCTGATAGAAAACATCAGTACACATACTGTATGTTGTGTGTGTAATTTAGTAGCAACTGCACTGAAAAGTGTGATATTCTGTGGTTAGAACAGGCGGCAGCAAAATCCGGGCACCAAAATCTCTTATTTTGTATAATCGTAATGTTTAGATCTGTTGATTAAAATGTATGTTACGCCAAAAACATGTTTTCTAGTTTTGAATAATGTAGAAAAGGGTTTGAACTCCTGCCAGGTTTTTTGTGTTATCTGGGGCTCTTCATGTCCTATCCTGCTGACAATGCTTTCACCAGACAGCAACAGGGAAAGAGACAGAAATAAAAATCTGACAGTGTTCCAGCCTTTCCCTACTCCACTAAAAAAGCATGTTTATTTATGTCTGTGTTATTGTAGAGATATCACTAACCCCACTAGCCCCATTCTATCCAAAAATAAAAAAATAAAACAAATGTTTTGGCAGGACATACACTTTAAAGCGTAACTGATCTCAAGAACACCCATCTAATGTATTGCAGGTTACCAATTTTTAGATGTGATGGCTGGATTGGTTTTTATTTTTCAGGCTAAGCAAGAACAGAAAATACATGTTGAACTTAACAGTAATACAGTGTCCTTGGCATTTCCTGAGAGCTGACCTGGAAGCATAAAACATCTATTATCAGGGGCGGACTGACAACACATGGGGCCCCCTGGAAATACGAGAGTATGGGGCCCCCTTGTGCTCCCCCACATACAAGACCCAACCGCATATACATTCCTGCACCTCCTGCATCCCTCTTCCTACACTGCCCACCTCTGCACCCCCTGCATTTCTCTTCCTACACTGCCCACCTCTGCACCCCTTGCATCCCTCTTCCTACAATGTTCACCTCTGCACCCCCAGCATCCCTCTTCCTACAGTGTCGACCTCTGCACCCCTTGCATCCCTCTTCCTACAATGTTCACCTCTGCACCCCCAGCATCCCTCTTCCTACAGTGTCGACCTCTGCACCCCTTGCATCCCTCTTCCTACAATGTTCACCTCTGCACCCCCAGCATCCCTCTTCCTACAGTGTCGACCTCTGCACCCCTTGCATCCCTCTTCCTACACCGTTTACCTCTGCACACCCTGCATCCCTCTTCCTACATTGCCCACCCAGTGCACTAGGGACTGTGCAGGCTCCAAATGCTGGAAGACTTGTACAGGGAAGAGAGAAGGACGTGGCTTCTTGTTGCCAGTTCTGTGTGTTCCTATGGGACCCAGGAAGGGAAAGAAGCCACCCTCAGAGTGGACGTCTGGATCAGCGCCCAGGAACAAGCTGATTCTAGATGGAAAAGAGGTGAAACTGCAAAAACAAGCAGCAAAATTTCACTTTAATGCAGCCGTCACATCCAAGGACTGGTCGGTTGCAAAATATTACATTATTGTAACCCCAAACATAGCAGCTGACCCCCATCAAAGTCTATAGGCTCTACCATGGGGGACACTTACAAATGCAAAAAAAAAGTATTAAAAAAATACCGATTAGTGGGGACAGGGCCTTTTAATGTTGCTTAAAGGGCAAGTACCAACAGTAAATGACCTGATGTTATTGACCAAATATTGTCATGACCATATTTGGTCAATGATGTCACCCAGGCTGCTTTACTTACCTTAATGCAGCGGCTTTGGAACTCTGTCATTTAGCGACAGTAGGCTAGATTTGGCTGTATCTAGTCTGAATAAGGGTATTTTATGTTTTTTTAGGAGGACACCACATCATTTTTTTTTAGGAGTCATGTCAAGTTCCTGTCTCCTTTGTGGAGAATATGAGAAGAGAACAATTTCTGGGAGACTTTGAAGACATTGGGTTTTTTATTATGCTTGAAAATTTCTGCACGTACTAACAAGCACTTTGGTAAAGTGCACATACTGTATGTATAGCCAAAACATTTTTTTTCTTTTGGATAGAGTAGAGAAGGGCAAAGTCTTGTTCTGGTGACAACCTGTACAATTTTTGATTTTCTATCACTTTCTGTTTTGGTGACAGAGATCACTAGCACAAAACATGGTTCATGAAACTACCCATTAGGGACAATTTTTTTTTAAAATCCTTACCTGCTCTATCCAAAGCTATATTTTTTTTAAAAGGCAGGGGTTCTAATCCTTACCTACTCTATCCAAAGCTAAAAAAAGTTGTGGTGAACCACACAACAAACAATGCAATTGGTGACATCACTTGCATTTATTGATCTACAGTATGTATGTCTGGCCTTGAATAAAGCGAGAGTGAATTTCTGTTTTACACAGGAGGAATAACTTACATCTTTTAGGATTCATTCATTCACTTGATGATGATAATCAATCTCATTACCTTAATGCTTCCCAAACATAAAAATGAGCTAAAGGATTTGATTAAAGTATATCAAGGATTTTATTAAAACCCTTATATCCAAGCATTGGTCATATTTAGAAACTGAGAGAAAATCATATAACCATTACTTAAATCTAAAATCAAAGTTTAATTTTCAATTTTAGCTTCAAACTGTATCTCCAGCTGCATATGGTTTATTACATGAAAAATCAAATAAAGTTAGACATTTTAAGCTATATAGAGAGATGTAATATATACAGTATATACTGTGTATACTGTATACTGTAAAAAAAAATATATATATGTAGTAAACATTCAAATTAAATATTTAACCACTTCCAACGGGTTCACGTAAATGTACATCATCCGCTGGAAGTGGTTATACCAAGAACATGGCTGCTGCTGCAGCCGTGTTCTTGGTACCATTTAAAACAGCAGACGATTGCTGTTTAGCCTCCCTGGCGGTCTGGTTATGCAGGATTTTAGCATGCCTCAGCGGTATATTTTTTCATGGCAATTTGCTGTTTTATATTGTAGGCCTGTAATTCTTAGTTAATCTTAGGAATAAATCCATGGATGTTCTCAGTTTTCGAGGCAGAAAGAACAATAAAAGTGCTGGCAGTGCACTGGACAAAGCTCTAGGGACAAAATTGAAGTGAAATAGTTTGATACATAAATGTAATCATAGCAGATTACATTGTATTGTGTGTATTCTGTGTACATTACATCTTTTCACTTTTGAATTTCCAGCTGGCTCTGCCCCCCGCTGTGACGCCAAAAAGGAAAGTAAAAGTCAGATGCCGGCATCGGCCGGCCGCGTACAGCAGAGGACACCACGGGCTGGAAGGGACAAAGTAAGTAACACTTTGTGCAATCCCGAGTGTGGCTCGGGGTTACTGCTATTGGTACTGAAAATTAACCCCAAGCCACACTCGGGAATACCGCCAGGGAGTTTAATTACAAGTGATCCGGCATCTGTACAGGCGCCGGATCGATTGTACGGTGCTGTGTGTCCAACCCCCCTGCAGCGCAGCGAGCCCAGGACCAGTGTGGTGGGCCTCCACTGATGGATTGGAGATTCCAGTCACCGATCTCTAAACTAATCACTGGATCCGGAAGTGATGTGCATTACATCACTTCCGGTGTCACCATGCACATTCTATGGCTCCTAGAGCCAGTGGAAGAAGCTGGGTAAGCAGATCTCTGCTCCATCAGCTTCTTTGGGGTCCCTAGGTGGAATTAGGGGTCTGAAATACCTCTGATGTCTCTATAAAGAGGACCTGTTACATTATATTTGCTATTACATAGGGGTCTTGTTAGACCTCTATGTGATAGCAATAAAGTCGAGTGTAATTTAAAAATAAAAAAAATCAAAGTGACAGATAAAAAAATGCAAACATTTTTTATAAAGTCCCCCGCCCCCCACGTGCACGCACATACAACGCAAACATGCATCGGATGCGCCTACATGCAAAAAACAAAATTGTGCCACACATGTTACATATCACCACGAGCGTCAGAGTGAGAGCAATAATGCTAGGCCCATCAATCACTGTTAGCACTAAACTAAGGAGCCGTAAAAGCGTTTAAAGCATTGCCGATGGGAAATTTTGGTTATTGTAGGTTTCTGCGGTTTCACGGAAGCACGCAATTTTCAGGCTTGGTATCTATTTACCCGGCGTGTCCCCATCTTTTAAATTTTACCCAAAAATTGGGTATTATATTCTGTTTCTGTGCACTAAATTTCATTTTAGTGTGTTTTATCCTAAAAATACTTGTTTGATAAACATTTGCACAAATAACGTGCAACATAGAAAATTGTAACTAAGCAAAGCAGGGCCTCTGCTTTCAGAAAATATATAATTGTTTGGGGTAGGAAGCTGTTATCTAGCCAAAAATTCTGATTTTATCATGTGTGTGCAAATGTAAGAAATTGTTCAAGATGACAAGTGGTTAACATGTAGTAACCATTTCCTAAACTGAGTTTCTAAGAATTACAGAACATAATACAAATCATATATTGGGGTAGGGGGGGGAAAAAGAGCATTGTTCTTTGAAATGTGTCACTGTGTATAATGTCACTAAATACCTATATCTCACAGTAGTAGAAAAACTCTAGAATTAAGTCTAAAGTTCAATTATGGTATTTATTCTAGTAGGGGTCTGGCCATAAAGTACTATTAAATTCATTTTAAGAAAAGACAATTTTTACTTCATTTTTGACAGAATTTCATACAGTATGACGTCATGTATGAAAATGTTGTATACAAAATATAATTCCTGAAAATTAAATCTGAATGCTGGGGAACAATTCTGCTCTCCAGGTACTCACTTCCACAGCCAAAGTACAGCAATTAGGCACATTAAACCACTATTATAGCAATGCTCTTTACCTTTTGTGATATAATGTACATTAAAAAAGGTAGAGATGGCAAATATAAAATTGTCCAAATCAGAATTAAAACTCACTCTCGGGGCAAATATAGAACCCACAGTTTGTAAATTAGATCTTCTAGCATATTAAAGCTACTCCTTTGCTAAAATCAAACTGTGAATAAAAGATATTACTGCAAAGACGATGGTAATGATTTATATCTGCTGCTACCCTTGCCACTGAACACTGCTGACAGAAAATGCAGCCTGAGCAGCCTCCAAAAACCAACACTTCAGGGAATGTCACTTTACTGCCACCCTTCTGTGCTCTTTGGTTTCTTTCACCAATGTTTACATCTTTACTGTATCCTGTAGTAAGTTTGGAGATGACAGGATGAACCACTGAGCACAGCAGGGGTTCAGGCGATTGAGGCTCCCAGAACATTCAGTTTCTGCAAGAGTTTTACTTAAGCAATCACATACATAGTAAATATTGGGGATAAAGCTATGTAAATGAAAAGTTAAAATATACCTCCTGCCAAAACCTTTTTTTTCTCTAGTTTTGGATACCATGGGGAAGATTTGAAATCTATGTAGGTCGTCTAGGATACAGCTCTAGAGAAGTATGGCTACTACCAGCCAGTGCACCCTTTTGTACACCAAGCTGAATTTCTGCCAGTAGTCCTCTAAAAAATAGAGTTGCTGTTTCTTTAGTTTTTAAGAATGCCACTGCTTTCCTAGCCTGAGCCATATTTAAAAAGTTCTAATACATTCTAATAAATGTGATTTGGTCTTGATATACCCAGTAAAAACACTTTTTGTATTTTTAATTTAGGTTATTATGGATCATAAATAAAGATATTCTGATAACTTCCCAGCATGAAACTTGTATTAAAAATTGCAAGCTAGGAATCTGTTGAAATAGTTGTAGAACATAAACAGTTAATACATTCCAAATAAATTCTTTAGTTTTACATATTAAAAATAAATACATTCATGCTAGGGCTTTGGACCCAACTTTTTAGAATGGGTTACTTCACTCCAAGCCATCAGCCTCTGTTAAACTTGCCGGCTTCCTGTCAAAACTTCCCGGCTTCCACATTGAGCAGGACACCTGACAAGGTTGTCTATTATCTCCATTGTTCTTCACTCTGGAGATTACTGTTAGCACAACTCTTTAGAGACCACTCTGATGCCGCTGGCATTCATATTCCGGGCCATCAGTACAAATTGAGCCTTTTCACAGACAATGTTCTACTCCTTCCTACTAAATCCTGTACTTCTGTCACTAATTTATTGCAGATTCTGACATGGTTTGTTAATGTCACCAGCTTAGTCGTAAATGGGACCAAATCTAAGGCTCTAAATATTACCCCTTACCTGATAGACCCCTCTGGGGTTAAACCGTTTCAATACTTGCAGGACAAATTCCCCTTATTTCTTTTTTTACTTAATCTCCCTCTATCCACTATGACCATACTCCTCTGACCGACCTGAAGCGAAGTGAGCCGAAGTGCAGAAGGAGTTCAACTCAGCCGATCCAACATCTGCATTGGCTGAGCCGAACCTCCGGTCAGGTTACTCACTGCTGTTCAGTCTATTCTTATAGATGCCGAACAGCAGTGAGTGAATAGCTCGGCTGTTCTGTACGGTTCCTCTGTGGGACCAAGCAGAACAGAAAAATAGTTTCAAAAGTTTTAAAAAAATAGAAAACGATTGTGTGGAGCTAGCAGTGACAGCTAGCTCCGCCCAACTGTTTTCTATTGGCCTCTGCTGCTGTCAATCACTAGTAGGGACCTGATGGAGAACTGCAGGTCCCCTCTGCTGATTGACAGCAGCAGTGGGCGGGTGCAATAGCTAGTTTGCTATTGCAAACTGAAATAGCCAATAGGAATCTAGCAATGCATTCCTATGGTGAAAAAAATGTTTTTTGTTTTTTTTTATTCTGACAACAGCCAATGGCTCCGTGTCAGAATAAAAAAAAAGAAAAAGCAGTGTTTCTCTCCTGGACGGCCGGTAGCGAGAGACTCCCGGAGCACCCGGGAGAGTTGGGCTGTCTGGAGATCAGTGTGCCTGGTTAGCTGGTAACCAGGGATGCTGATCTCTCTGCAAGTGGCCGGAGCCAGCCGTAAGATCACGGCTGGCTCTGCCCAGCTGTCAGAAGCAGGCTGTCGGCCGGCCAACGACCGGCCGCTCAGCCAGCTTCGGCTTTCACCTCAGCTCGACTGAGCCACTCGGCTGACTTCGGGAGCTGTACGGGCTATAGTGAATAGCACGTACAGCCGCCCTTCGTTTCTACTGAACCGAAGGGGTCCTGGGGCCGAAGCTTGTCGAAGGATCAGCCAAAGCTACGGCTAAATCCTTCGGCTGCTTCGTGAATAGACCCCTATGTTTTTGTAGTTGGACATATTTGTTGCCTTTGTGAAATTGTTAAAGCTACTTAAAATATTGAACATGAAAAATAAATACATTATTTCAATTCTATAGAAAAGCAATATCAGTATAAACGGGTATACTGACAAAAACATCTCATTTCTTTTTTTTTATTGATTAGAATTCCCACTTCTTGCTTCATTGATTTCAAATGTGTCATGGCTTTCAAAACTACAGATGGGAAAGTACAAAGTACATGTTCACACCTATTCACCACCATTCTCATATCATGACAGTAAACATTTTCATCAATTCTTTGCTGGAAAAATAATGGGAGACTTATGCTTGTGTTTACAGAATAAGGGTTGTTGCAGTCATGGGCATTAGTAATATATTCAATACATGTATTGTTTTACACTAATAATTAAAGAAAAATATAGACTGGATCATAAATAAAATATATTACATTCTGGATTTGCAGGTATCTTTAACTAGCAGAACAATAAGCACAAACCAATACTGAAACCTTTCAAGACCATGCAAATGTTTCTTTCACAAATATAGATGTTGGAATGAATTACACCACTACTTCAGATTACTCAATCAACAGAGAAACAAATGTAAATAGCAAAAACATGATTCTATCATGTCAATTATTTAAATGAATATTCATTTTATAGGAGTCAACATGTGTCTAGGTTTATTGGTACATTATTATTAGTTTAATTACTTTCAGTAGTGTGATACTAAATATGTTTAAAATTGGTTTAAAGGCACATTCCAATCAAAGATGAAAATTAAATCTTGTATATAGGCAGTATGTTTTACCTGCCTGACTAGTTAACATTGGTATCCAGACATTGCTGTATTGCACCAGTCTATCCTGCTTTCTTTTGTCGGTAATCAGGTTACCCTGGAATATTCCTTATGGTGATGCTGAAACACACTCCTTGCTGCCTTGTGCACACTGAAAGCCTGATGTAAAAAATATAAGTGCCAATCAGATTCAAACCTGTCTTGGAAGTTTAAATGTAAAAGTGAAATTTACATGTAAAAGTAATGTGAGAAACAGAGAGAGAGGAAGTTACTAACTAGAACTAATATAAATACATGTTCTTATTTTTCACAGCTGCACTGCATACTTGGTAGCATTAGTAGTTCACTGATTGGTTCCAATAGTTACCTTAAACATTAGGTTCTGTTATTTATAGGGACATTACACATGCATTTTACCTTAAAAGTACATGTTGTAAAAGATTACAAGTACAAAACATGCATTTCCCTTATGTATAATTTTGTCCAATAAAACAAAATAGAACAATGAAGTCCACAGGAAATACATTATAAGCTATCTCAATGTATGTGCTAGTATGTATGCTATTAAATATTGTAAATATTATTAGTTAAGCTCTTTTATATTATATAATTGATGCAAAAGACAATGGTGCATCAACAACCAGCATATCTAATGTATATCCACCATTATATAACCTGCATTCACTGTACAAATTCCATTTTTTAAAGTAATTTCACGTTGTAAGATTAAGTTTGGATTTAGGGTGATACCATTTTCATGGCTAACACCATAGATTGTAGCGAAAGCTTTGGAGATATGCCGGCCTCTTCTTCAGGCAATATCCTGAAGTGCAAACTTTCAAGGCTCCCTGGCCATAAAAGCTTGCACGCTGGTGATAATACAAAGTTATATTTTCTCTAAATGCAAACTTATATTTTCTCCATGGCTAAAAGGGTACAGCTCCTTGCTACTGCTGCTTTTGTAGGAGTTATATTATTCTCAGTAGACATATTCATGTTTCTGCTTTCCTAAGTACATCATAGTACTATGTCGTATCACTTTTAGATTATTGTGAAGTTTACATTTGAGCTATACAAAACATATATTTCTTAATCTATAGTAGATATCTTTTTTTTTTTAGCTAAATGATATCACGTCTATTATTAACTCATCAAGCACTACAGCAAAAATGAGTTAAAAAAAGTAACTAGAAACTTGGTTTCTGTGAAACTGCAAGAACATACTGTTATAATGGTGATTGGCAACCAACAAATGAAACTGTCATCTTTAAATTGTCCATTGAGGAACTGTCATTCTCAATTTCA
This sequence comes from Nanorana parkeri, assembly GCF_000935625.1. Classification (NCBI taxonomy): domain Eukaryota; kingdom Metazoa; phylum Chordata; class Amphibia; order Anura; family Dicroglossidae; genus Nanorana; species Nanorana parkeri. The sequence goes on from NW_017307654.1 coordinate 28,070, forward strand.
CGTCCATCTCTGTGACAGGGAAATTAGCTGAATGTCAAAATTAACCAGTTCTCACCTTCAAGAGGCAGACATGATGATCAGTTAAGAATAACTAATTGTTTCTATTGCAACAGTATTTCTTTCATTTCAAATCACTGTCTAATCGCATCTCAAAGTGAAATTAAAGGCAAAAGCTTCTAAGCTATTTCAAATGTTGATGAAGTCACTTACAATGGATGTTGGATGTTTAAAAGTTTTGGTTTCTTGCAGAATCAGCTGATCTCATGAGCACTGATCCTAATATTCTGTTTTAAGGGTGGCTCCTTTCCCTTGCAGTGTCCTATGGAGCCACCAATGTGTGTGCTAGTAAGCAGTGTGAATCTTCGCAAGCACATAGGCACAGCATAGCAAGTCACTCCCCTGCTCCCCTCCTGCTCATCCTTCCTCCCTGCTCCATTCTCCAAGCTAGTAGATGAACAGCTGATGGAGACTGTGTTGTCCCATATGATCTTGTACTGGGCAGGAAGTTCAGGAAAGTGGAGCTGAGAGAGTTAGAGTTAGCTATTCGGTTTGGGCAGAAATGTAAAGAAATACTTTGCTGGGCAATGTATTTTTGTTTGATCTGGATTCATTATTGAAAAAAGGTGTGAGAGTTTAATACTACTTAACTAAACTAAACATTTTATAAATAAACTTCAATGGGGAACAAGAATTTAAATCATGTTTGATTGCCATTGTATACCTATAAAATGTTTTGTTGACTTGGCCAGTGAGGAGGTTATGTAATTTTCATAGCCAGGAGACTGCCACATCCAATAGTGTAGGTACTGTGATCTTTTAGTTTACCTGCTCCTAAGTCATGATAATGGTGAGTTTGCAGAAGAAGGGGTGACTTAATGTTAGGGATTGGATTAGTAATTATGTTCGGTCAGTGTCAGGGTCTGGGGATAGAAGTTTTATTTTTAGGGCCACGTAACACTCAAACGTACACACACCCAAAAAAGTAATGGAAATTCTGTACTGATAGGTCTCCATATGTCCTTTAAAACTAAGAATGTTTATATGTGGCACTTTCCTATCTCAGACAAAGGAAAAACACTTCACACCATCTCACACACAGGCTGCATCCAACAGACTTGCCACACAGGCTGGTACTCATCGACTCGCCACTAGGGTTGGGCTCAATGTTCAAGCCGAACGTGATTTCGACTCGAACATCAGCAGTTCGTGTGACTTTTGGGGGGAACCCAGCGCATTTTTATGTAATGGGGTCGCTACTAACATTCCTACCAGACCAAGAGGGTCTGTTAATGTTTGGGAGGGAGAACTGCACACTTAAAAAAAAAAAAAAGTTATTTTTTCCTTACAAATGTCAGTTTTGCTGCAGCAGGTTCCACTTTACAGGCAGTTTAAGGTGACCCCGCAGGCACAATATTTAAATGAATTTTTCATTTTTATTGTTACCCTTTAAGGCTGGCTCCAGGATGGAGTCCTCCTGACTCCTGCACAGACACCTCCTGTGTCTCCCAGGTGGAACCCTAAACATTTGCCAGCACCCCTTTCATAAGGGCTGTACATGGGTACACAATTACAGGGTTCTGGTCACTATTAAACCACAGACCCAGGAATGGAGATTTCATCCCTCCCAAGTCTCTTTGAAATCTCCCGGTTCCAGGATCCCAAGCCAAATCCAGAAAACCTTTGGAAGAACTGCAAAGCCAGCTCTTTCCCATTAAAAGTTTGTGCTTTCTGGAACCACTCAGGCCCTCTAGCTAAGAGTCCTGGGTGACTACTCTATTTTTCCAAATGACATAGTGGCATTGCCACGCACTGCCACAATATTATTATTATTATTATTAATATACAGGATTTATATAGCGCCAACAGTTTGTGCAGCGCTTTACAATATAACAGGAGATTAATCACAAATGACAGAAGGTCATTAAATTCATTTTTCTCCCCAATATACACTTAGGAAAAAGAGGGGTTTAATGGAGATAAAAATGTTAGTAGCTCAGTGCGTAATATACCACAGTGGTTGACAGTAGACGGGGTTCAACAAAGACTGGAAAAACCTAATGAAAATAAATCATTAGGACCAGATAACCTGCACCCTAGTGTACTTAAAGAGCTCGGCCAGGTTATAGCCAGACCATTATTCCTCATTTTCATGGACTCATTAATGACTGTTAGGGTAGCAAGTGAATGGCATAAATCTACGATAGTACCAATATTCACAAAAGGTTCAAGATGCCTACTGGGTAACTGCAGACCACTCAGTCTAACATCAATAGTTTTCTACTATTTAGTGGATTTTGTTTGTGACAGTGGTATTATACGACATGGTATAAGTGATAATCAGCACGGATTTATGAAGGACCGTTCTTGTCAGATCAACCTACTAACGTTCTGTGAAAAGGTGAGTAGATATCTGGATAGAGGAAAATCAGTGGATGTGGTATACCTGGATTTTGCAAAAGCTTTTGACACGGTACCACATAAACGCTTAACACACAAGCTCAAATTGATGGGCATAGATGAAAAGGTGTGTACATGGATAGAGAACTGGCTACAGGAACGTTTCCAGAGAGTATTGATAAATTACTCTTTTTCACATTGGTCTAAGGTTGAGAGTGGCGTGCCCCAGGGTTCTGTGCTAGGACTAATACTATTTAACCTGTGTATTAACGATATTGGGGAGGGCGTCAATAGCCAAGTTTCTGTGTTGTAGATGATACTAAAATTGGGAGGGTAATAGACACTATAACATTACAAGAGGACCTGGATAAAATAGGGGAGTGGGCAACTACATGGCAGATGAGGTTTAATGTCGAAAAATGTAAAGTAATGCACTTTGGGGTTAAAAACAGGCAAGCAGAATACACATTCATGGGTACTTCACTAGGAAAAGCAGAAAAGGAAAAAGATTTGGGGGTGATAATTGACCGCAGACTGAATAATAGCTTGCAATGCCAGTCGGCGGCAAACAAAGCGAGCAGAGTACTGTCTTGTATTAAGAAGGGAATGTACTGTAGAGACAAAGCGATAATTTTGCCACTTTATAGATCGCTGGTTCGGCCTCATCCTGAATATGCGGTTCAGTTTTGGTTACCAGTCCGCAGGAAGGATGTCCTTCAGCTGGAGAAGGTCCAAAGAAGATCAACTAAGCTAAGGGGCTGGAGGATCAAAGCTATGAGACAAGGTTACTAAACTTAAAGTTGTTCACACTGGAAGTGAGGAGATTAAGAGGGGACATGATATTGTTGTACAAAATGTTTAGTGGTGATGGCAACATCGGCACTAAACTTTTTACTGTAAACTCTGTAACAAAGACTAGAGGCCACCACCTGAAACTGGTAGAGAAAAGATTTATCCACAAAGGGTGTAGGGGCTTCTTTTCAGTTAGAGCGGTTACATTTTGGATCTCTCCGCTACAAGCAGTGGTATCTGCAAAGAATATTGATTCATTCAAAAATCAATAAGATACCATCCTAAGAAACCATAACATACAGGGGTACGAATACACGTATCCGCACCTAAATACTAGGCCACACAGGGACTCTTATATACACGCACGCACAACACACACACACACACACACACACATAAATGTTGAACTTGAAAGACCTGTGTCTTTTTTCAACCTCAAATTCTATGTAACTATGTAACTATGATATTTACCTGAATCACAGATTATTCAGCTTTTGTTTAAAAATGATTTAAAAAAAATATATGATAGAGATAGATAGATAGATAGATAGATAGATAGATAGATAGATAGATAGATAGATAGATAGATAGATAGATAGATAGATAGATAGATAGATCTTTCAGCAATGTTAGAAAATAACATTTGCTTCTCATCATATTATTATATCCTCAGTACTTTGCACATAAAATATTTACTACACAACAGCTTGCATTTCTTTGTTCAGACTAGATACAAGCACCCTCTTCAAAAAATGTAGGAAATACTGACTGCATTATCAGAATGTTTCACAGTCTGAGGGACTGGGAAAATGAAAATCACTGTTTTGTGCTAGATGTGCTCAAGGTTCAGAACACTTCTCTGAACTTATCTCTCTGCATTTTCTGAGAGCAGTTGGGCTGTTAATATGACAGATGTGTCTCTGCAAAGCTCTGCACTTTATCCTTCATGTACCTCCTGATTGAGAAAGTCATGACTGATACCTAAAACCTGCCTAAGTAGATTGTTCATATGCATCTATTCTCATTTATTCTAGCAACAAAGTCACTGTTATTTAGATTTTGCATTGTTCAGATTTAAAAGAGGGGGGAAAAGTAAAAGCCAGGATTTCCTTGTGTTCATTGCAATTTATAATCTTCTTTCATTGTAAACATAATCGGACAATGAAGTGAAGAAATGTCCACAATTAAAGCCGCTGGCAAATGCTCTACATCTTCTCATCTTTCAATGTTTTTCACATCCATTTTGTAGCAGAAAGATACCTCCAAGCAATCTTTTTTCCTATGTTTAATTAAAAAAATATCATCTACCAACAGTGCATATACAAAGAACTTCACAGGCCATGGAGCATAGTATTTAAGGCAACAGATTCAAACATATTACATTTATAATGAAAATAAAATGAAATGTGTCTTATCTTAGCAGAGCTCATCAGCCTTAAAGCAAATGCAGTGCTGCAAGTGAAGGGCTTTTGCAAAAGATAAATAAGTATTTGTATATAGACATTTCAATTTATGATTGTATACTTAACTTGGTCAAATAAGTAATGTAGAAAATGAATCATGTGTCTAGCAGTAAATTTGATGAACAATCTACATCTTTCGGCAATGATTCAAGCGGGTGGGTTTGTGGACATATGGCGATACCTACACCCTCTAACAAAAGGTTAGTAAATCAACCCCACAGTCTCTGTGGCTTTGCAAAGTCTGCTTGTTGTGTAATGCTTTATTTGTGTATATTTTCAATAAAAATTGACATGCTAAAAAAAAAAAAAATTTGATGAACAATGATGTTGATCATTTTGTTATTATAACCATCAATTTTGTGCGGTGTGCATTAAATTAACAATGAGAAAATGTAGTCCAAACTCCAACATTTACTATCAAAGCAGGCTTCTAGGACTCTCATTATATGACATATATTAGTATAGTTTATTAATGACAGTGCATAATTGTGCCACAAATACTAGGATTTTGATGCTATTTTTCCCTGAATCATATGAAATATTAAAGGACTTTTATAACTTTGCTAAAGTCTCACTTTCTCAATTATGTTTAAGCTTTTGATCTGGTCAGTAAGTATACATTTTTTCAGAAAAAAAAATAATTATGTAACATCCGCTAAAGAAGTCACCAGAGTGTTGAAACAGACTGGAGCTGAATGCAAATTGCCAAGTTTACTTACCGGATGATTAGCCTTCTAGAGTGCTATTAGACTTTAATATATGGAGGTCAAAACGTGATGAGCGAGATGTGATGATACTGGTATGGCAATCACTGTATGTGAAGCAGAAGGAGTATGTATTATTTATTTTATATACTCTTTAATGCTATAGACCATATAGACAATCAGAATTATGTGAATGATTAATTAAGCTATATGATTGCTGCAACAATATACTACTGAAGATTGCTATCGTTTTTTTGTATAGCTAAACAAAACTGTGTGCCTGGGTAAGGATGTGTATATGGTCAGTCTAACTGTTAGGATCCAGAGCACCTCTAGGTGGCGCAGGAGCTGAGACCTGCAGCTCCAGAACTTGTAAGTGTTAAGTGATTTCATAGCTGTGATGTTCAACCCTTCATACAGCAAGATACTGGGCAAGATGTAAACATAATAATAGAACACCTAAAAAATCTATCTTCATCTAGAAAAATTATATGGAACCAAAATACATGTTTCAATTGTAATAAAAATCAATATTTTTGTAAATGGACATTTACAATATGTTGCAGCTAATGAACATTTCTTGTGGCAAGGCAAGAAGCAGAAGAGTTAAAACTTAGCCAAAAAAACATACATTTTGGATCAATAATCATTGGTAGATGCTCTTCTAGAACGATGAGCCCATACTTAAAATTTTGGTTCACCAAAATGCTTGTACTTTGAAATAGCAGTTAATAAGAACATATTGATGCCTGCCATGAGCCTTCTGTAAAGTATGGCGGTTGTTCTGGTGTGGTCTGAGAGTGCATTTTAGTACATGCAGTGGTGGAACTACAGCCATAGCTGTCCACATGACCATTGTAGGGCACAGTGTAGCCGTCTGAATCAGGAGAGAGAGCTGAGATTACTCTCAGTGTCATTCTGCAGCTGCTGTGCACCTCTGCTGTGGCCTGGCTGTTTCCACTCCACCCAGTATAGTGTGGTATGGAGTGGAGTGATCTCCTCCTCGAAGTTGGCCTGATGTGAGAGCCAGCAGGTGCCAAGGAGGAGAGGACTCTCAGCCAGGTACCTCCTGTATGCTGGGGGACAGTGGGAAGCCCGGATTGGAGTGCCCGATAGCAGCCACAGTACAGACACTGAATCTGGAAAGGGGGTTATAATAGATAGTATAATGGGGGTTATAATGTTTACACTGCTACACCAAAGCAGCTAATTTCCCCAGCTTCTTTGCTGTAGCACTGTAATATAATCTCTACTTTTCCCAGCTTTGTTGGTGTGCCAGTGTTATTTTAAATTATAATTACACTGCTACACCACACTGTCACACTGTGTAATTATAACCCCCTTTCTCACAGCTTTATTGGTGGCACTCTAAAGTGTTAAAGTCACGCCAGATACCTTTGGTGCAGCAGTTCCCCAGTGCCACCCCAATGCACAGACAAGGCAAGTTGCCTTGTTTTAACTCGGGTTAGTTCACACTATCGCATTGAACTGGTGTGTGCTGAAAAAAAGTACTGCATGCAGTACTTTTTTTAAAGTGAGCAGCTTCGTGAATAGGCCCCCATGTATCCATTTCAGAGACAAGGCAATCTGCTGCAAAACAGAAGTTCTGCCCAGCATGAGAAGAGATACAGATTTAAAAGGAAGAGCAGCAAAGAGAAGGGAAACAACCATGGATTACAGTAAGGCACACATTACAGTATTGTTTTATGTTAAAAAAATCTGAGGGTTTAATGTCACTTTAACTATTAACAAAAATTTATTTTATGTGTGTATCACTTGGCTGTAGATCCTCAAATTATTTCTGAATTCATGCTGACACTGTCCTTCCTTCTGGAGGGTGGTTACTTTTGTTCCCCATGGTCCCTGTGTGTGTTGTAAAGTAGCCACCACTCCAAGCCCACTCCCATGATAGACTACAATCTCATGCTTAGTTTACTGATTTGTTTTAAGACTGTAGTCCATCACAGGAGTGAGTTTGGAGCAGTGACTACTTTACAACACACAGGGACTATGTGAAACAAAAGTAGCCACCCTCCAGAAGGAAGGACAGTGTCAGCATTTTTTAAGATTTAACTACTGAGTTTAGTGTCATTTTAAGCGCAGCACAACCACATCGCACCACACTGTGCCAGTAAAACTTAATAAAATGTCACTCATGACATTTTAATAATGTTCTAACAAATAAAGACAACAGCGAGAGGGGCTGGGATTAGCGCAGTCTTAGCTGTCAGGGTACACTAGTGGTCACGCATTCAGCGTAGCTTGCTGGTGTGAACAATTCCTTAAGCATTGCCTCCCCATTGCTGATGTTTGCATCAGACAGTGCATAATAAACAATAGAAATATATTTTTTATGTTTTTGCAAGCAGTCCTGTGACCACAAAGCTGTGGTGGGTGTGTCCAAGCGACTGCTAGGAAGTAACTTTTACGGGGCCAACAACACCTCAGAGCTAAAGATGCCAGCAGAGTAATGTTACTGCTTTTCAGCTTCATTGGCAGCCCTCTGCAGACAGACACACTTGCCGAAGCTTTCCAGTCACATGACCACTTGGGAGAAAGTAGAACTCCAGCTTTTAAATTATATACTTACATTGACCCAGCTTGGCACAATGTACATATACTGTGTATATATATACATATATACACACACAGCATACATATATATATTTGGGTCACTGCTACAGCCACTATGCTAAATGACTTCCCTGTGCTGTAAAACACTGTGAGGGGGATTTATCAAAACTGGAGCAGAGAAAATCTGGAGCAGCTGAGCATGGCAACCGATTGGCTTCTATTTTTAATTTTCAAATCTTAACTGAACATACTGAAGAGGGACGCTGATTGGTTGCCGTGGGCAACTGCTACAGATTCTGTCTGTTTTGAAACATTCACCCCAGACAGTTGTTCAGCTGATTATAGTGACCATTCAAAGGATGCCTAGTATTTTTCTCAAATAATATTGGGCTTTCTGTGATTGGACGAGGGGTTGTGATATGATTGCCCCTCGTCCAATTAGAAAAAACATTTTTGAGGGTTCAAAATAATATATACTATAACTCAGGCCCTGTGCCACATAACTGTAGTAATATGTTCTTCAATTGTGAGGTGTTTTTTTTCTTTTTGGGGAGGGAGCCCGTTAAAAAGTTTGCAAAGGGGCCATGTGATATCAAGTTACACCCCTACAGTGTTTATTCATCAAATTTCACCAGGAAAATGACTAATTGGAAAGAAAACATTTTCAATATGATAACAACCTAAAAATCAATGCAAGCAGAAATCAGACATGATTTCTGTTATCTAATATTAAAAAAGTAAAATAACACAATTATAGCAAATACTTTACAAAATTAAATTAATTACCCTAAATTCACCAACACCTCAAAAAACACAACCTCTAACTAAAGAAAAACAAAAATATATTGTTTTTCAAGCAAACTTTGCCTGTGCAAAGGGGAAATTTGGCGGGACAAAATAGGAAAAGCCATGAGAATTCATGATTTCCCACCAGAAAGGATTATGGGATGAAATATAACACACCCTAATATGTAAGTGGCCAAATAATAATATTCAGTATAATTCCTTATTATGTTCTAATCTAATTATGACATCTTGTACTTTTTTTTATTGGGGCAGCAAAGGAAAAAATAAAATCTTGTGAACATAAAACCTAATTTAAATCTTCAAAGTGCTACGCAATCCTTTAAAATAGTTTCTGGTGACTGTAACTCATGTCACAACTACCTGCCTTATTTATATGTTAAAAGGAGAATATGACTGAATTCCAAATTACATTTCCATGCTTCATTATTCATTATGTCTATAAAACTCTTCAGTTCCGAGTAACTTCTTAATGCTTTCATCTTTACAGAAGTAGCCATACACCATTACTTCTATATTATGTACAACTGTCATCTACAGAGACTTTCACACCTGTTTACAACTGTTCATGCACAGACTCTGGACTAACATACAGGCAGCCTGTAGAAATATAAGCAGCTCACTAGTGCAGGTGCAGCGCTGCACACAGCCAGACCAGCAAAACCAGATGTAAGCACAGTGAGCATGCTGTGCTTTTGAGGGCTTCTGAAGAGATTTATCTGTTCTGAGGTCTGTGATTTTCCTTTATTGTAAGTGTTTTCTTTATTGTATTGGAAGGGAAACTGGTGTAGATAGTTTTGAATTTTTATTTATGTTTCACTTTACAAAGCCCACCAAGAAAGAAGTACCCTAATTCTACAATGTATGTGGCATAATTTATTCCTTTTCTTCTACAGTTCAGATGAGTGTTAAAAAACACTAAGCTCAAATTATGGCTTCTGGCATCAGAAACAATTCAGCAGGCATTAGATATATTCATCCAGCACATCATTCTGGCAGCAACATGTGCTCAAAGCCTTAAACTATCCACCTTAACTAAACTAAAACGTGAATGGTTGTTTTTTTTTTAACCCCATTGTGCTTTGCACCACTTTATCATATAAACCTGCATGAGCAATAGACAATAACATGGGACAGTGGGGTTGATTTACTAGAAATAAATATGCTGTTCAATTTGCAAAGGAATTTTCCCTTAGCTTAGTGAATGAGCTCTGCTGACCTCTATCATCCAATCATCTGCAAACAAAAATATAGTTCTTTTTACTGTTCTTTGTACTTATGGGTATTCTTTGCAGAGTGAAATATCAGCACATTCCCTAAGCGAAAGAAAGAAAATGCCCCTGTATAGTGCAAATTCCCTCACGAAGTTAACCGGCTATTTGCCTTTGGTAAATCAGCTCCATTGACCCATGTAGTGGTGGGACGTAGATTAGAGGAAAGGGTGCCTGATTTAGAGTGCTAGATTAAATGGTTATTCATGAAGAGAACCTCAAGGAGAGAATTGAATATATTGCTGGCACCACCTTTTGATTTTGTTCAAACTGAAGCTTGTGTAGAGTGGGTCATATTGAAGTCAGTAAAGCACCTGTACAGACTCAGTTATGAATAAACTGTTGGCAAGCTTTTCCAACAATATACTCAGCCCTGCAGTTGTTGCCAATTAAAGCCCAATTACAAATTAAAACTTTTTCAGCTTTAAATATGGAAAAGTTAGACCTTCTACTATGTGTTTATTGATACATGGGATCCAACTGGAGATATCTCTCATTACTTTCTGTAATTGTGGCACCAGGATAAGAAAAATATGACAGAAAAACACAACTATCCCTCCACACACAAAAAAAAGTATTTTTTACTGCAGTTTCTTTCTCCCTTTGCTTTCCCTTGTGTCACCAGGACAGAAAGTGAGGGAAAATGTCTCTCCAACACAGACAGCCCAACACTAATTACAGCCTTGCCCCTTCTCCTAAAAAAATAATTTGGCTAGAGTTGGACTTTTAAAATTCCGAGTACTATGGAAGTTTTAGGTATCTCATGTTGTCTGAGAACAGGTGAGGTTATGATCAAATGAACCAAATTGTACAAACCAGAATTGGATCTGCCAAAGTTCCCATTATGTCATCAATTATCTATTTAAATATTCCTGTCACCAGAATGTTTCCAATTTTTTCACACATACATTTGTTTGTTTAATTGTTGACTGAATGTGAAATTAATTTAATTTGTTTCTGAATGTGGTTATTAGCACGTCTCTAAAAATTGTCAGTAAGGCAGCACTAGAGGCCATGAGTGCGTTTGTATTAATCAAAATTAATTATTTGACAAGAGAAAATGAAGTTCCCTGCAAATGAGCAGTTTTGTACCAAGAGGAAGATGTTCTGTTGCGCTTAATACAGTTTTATGAAGCATGGCTGTGAAACGGAAAAGCAAACAAGACAGACCACGGTTAATTTGATTGTGGCAACAAATTAATGTAATGCCAAGTGTCATGTGTATGTGCTGCCCTGATAAAGTTGTTATTGGCAATGTTGTCTGTTAAGAAAAGCTTGGCTAGCTTTGTGTTGTGTCATCCTTTGTTACTTATATAAAGGGATGATGTTTATGAACTAAATACCTACACCAATGAAGATAAAGGTTTTCTTTTCTCTCAATGGATTTGGAGTTGCATAGTCATACATACCTGCAACTATTTGTGCTAAAGAATAATGCTTAATAAACCTAGAATATAAACCTGTTTTTACAGCTTTTATAAGCTTGAAATGTTGCCTAAAAAGTTACTTCTTTTTAATTCTATTGAAGCAATACATTGGACCTTTTCACAGTCATTTATATTTTAAAACACACAGTAACTAAGTCACTTTACCCTAATGAGCTTGATGTATGAAAAGTGTGCCATAAGAAAATATTCAAGCTCCCTGTAGCAAGTAGTCAGCATCCCTCTATCATTTACACAGATCATGTGTCAAAATGAAACAAGGATTCTAAATAGAATAGAAACAATTTGGAAAAAAAAAAATCTATTTTTTCATGCTTTGACTCTGGTGGTATTAAGTGTAATATTTCAAATGACATATAGATGAAGCCAAGTCTAATATGAAGCCCCTGTTTACATCCCGGTGATGTGACATTGCAGAAGTGATGCATGGTGTGTTATTGTGCGCTGTGGTAGGGCAGCCTATTCATATGAATGGGCTACCTACAGCTGCTAAATCACACTCAAATAAATACATGCACCTGTTGCTGCATCACACACACTCCTACATCCAAGATGTGAACAGAGTTGGGGCACAGTCAGACTGTACCAAAGAGCTCAGACTAAAGATGATCATGCAAATTTAAATCTGATCATTCATTAAGGAATGACCAAAGTCTCCAACCATCTTTTCTTTGGCAGACATGTATGTCCACTTTACAATGTGTTATGGGGGATCTCTCAACACTGCCAATAAAGCAGTAATGGTTAGCAGCAAGGAATTTTCATTGATTCCAATGGAGATGACTAGAAACTTGTACATGGAATACCAAGCAGCTGAGATGAGATGAGGTGTTTTAGACAATGGGGTTGACTTACTAAAAGATTAAAGCATGTTTACTTTGCAAATTGATTTTTTTTTACTTTGAAAGGATATTTCCACTTAGCTTAGTGAATGAGGTGATGCTGTGCTGACTCTTATCATTCAGTCATGTTCAAGTAAAAATCAATTTATTAAAATTTTCCTTGATTAGATTCTTAACATGATTAGATTCTTTACAGTATGCATTTTCAACACATTCACTAAGCTAAGTGAAAATGATCTTGCAAAAGTGAAAATTCATTCTGCAAAGTGTCTACGTCTACCCCAATGTGTGTGAAAACTTTGTTAAAATAGCACCTTGTAAAATAAGGTGAGACAGCATACTGTGATATAAAGGACAATAATTTAACCTCTTGCCGTCCGCCCGTAGTAAAAAAACGGACGGACGGCACTGCTGCATCTGCGGGTACGCACGGGCAGAAAAGACCCGATCAGTGTCCATAGCCTGCCGATCGCCTATATGTGCTCGTTCGCGGCAAAAAGAAGTATTAAACTCTCAAACTTTTTTCAATAATGGATCCAGATCAAACAAATATATGTACATTCCCCAGCAAAGTATGTCTTTAAAATGTTGCCCAATCACTTACAGTCATTATGTTTCTGAACAACTGGCTCCAACTCTCTCTCTGAGCCACATTGGGATAACACCTCTTTTAAATTTGTTATGTGTTCCTATTCACATAGCATAAGTTACAAAAAATTAAAAATGGTTCTTGCAGTTTAACTTGCTTTTACTTGGGTTAGGGTTTCTTGGCTCCTTGGCTTCTTAAGAGTTAAAGTGTCTACTTGCTTCTTTTTCTTTGTAATGTTAGGAGGGGCTGTGAGGGGTTAAATGATTACAACTCTGGATTCTGGATTCAAATGTTAATGAAGTTAATGAGAGAAACACAATCCTCAATTTTCAGTTCTAAAGGGTCTATTCACGAAGCAGCCAAATCGTCTAGCCGTAGCTTCGGCCGCTCCTTTGGCTAGATTCGGCCCCAGGACCCCTTCGGTTCTACAGTAGAACCGAAGGGCTGCTGTACGGGCTATTCACAATAGCCCGTACAGCTCCTGAACTTAGCCGAGAGGCTCAGTCGAGCCGAACGCATATGCCTCGGCTCAGCTGAGCCACTCTGAAAGCCGAAGCTGGCCGACATCCTGCTTCTGACAGCTGGGCAGAGCCACCCGTGATCTTACGGCTGGCTCCGGTCACTTGCAGAGAGATTAACGTCCCTGGTTACCAGTTAAAATTGCTTTTTTTTTTCTTTATTCTGACACGGAGCCGTGTCAGAATAGAAAAAAAAATTGCCAATAGGAATGCATTGCTAGATTCCTATTGGCTATTTTAATTTGCAATAGCCAATAGTAAACTAGCATTGCACCCGCCCTCTGCTGATGGACCTGATGGAGAACTGCCCTCTGAGGGACCGAGTAGAACAGCCGAGACGAATGTCGCTCAGCGGCATTCGGCTATTCACTCACTGCTGTTCGGCATCAATAAGAATAGACCGAACAGCAGCGAGTAGCCTGCTGGAGGTTCGGCTTAGCCAATCCAGATGTTGGATCGGCTGAGTCGAACTCCTCCTGCACTTCGGGTCGGCCGAACATGCTGAGCATGTTTGGCCGACCCGAAGCCACGTGAAGCCACCAGATGTACGGCTGAAATCAGCCATACCAGCCAGAAGTGAATATCCGAACAGCGTTCGGCTCACTTCACTTCAGGTCGGTCTTTCACTCGGCTGCCTACGGCAGCTTAGTGAATAGACCCCTAAGTCTTTCTCTAAGGACAGATCACTGTCAAGGTGCTGAGTAAAACCTGGAATCAGGAATGTTGACTGCAGCAACAAAACATCTAAAAGGATACAAATTGTTTTTGTTTTTTTTTACTATTATTTTTTGGTATGCTGTCTGAATAGGAACACATAAGAAACATATAGAGGGGTTTTCTCAAATTTTGACTGCAAAAGGGAAAATACACTTTATGTTGTGCTGTGGTGTTAGCATAGAGTGCTGCAATCCATTGCAGAAAAGACGTGCCAACTTTTGTAGTAAAGCTGAAAAGCAGTCTGGGCCTGGGAAGATTAATGGAAGACAGCACCTTATCCACTACGACAAGGGTCAGCAACCTTTTACACACCGAGTGCCATTTTTGCAACCATCAGACAACCGAGTGCCATTGAACAATAGTGCACCATGGTATTAGCAAATTTCAGTTTTTGTACTCATAGTTGTACTGCTAATAATAAGTTAAACTCACTAATTATTTGAATGTGTTTATCTTGCCGTTAGCAGCACAACTGTAAGTGAAAACATTTTATAACTATTGCACACACAAAATATATTTACATGTACTAAAAAAGTAAACTGGACTTACAGTTTTAGTGTGATACACTACGATATTGGAATTTAGCTCATCTGTGTTTCACTTGTGGATCTGCTGCATTTTGACATTCTGGAGAAGGTGATCTGAAATATGGAATTGGAAAGTAGGGGGCTTTAATTCCATTTTCCTATTCTGAAGCATTTATATTATGACATGTTGTAATCAGATAAGCAATATGAATATTAATTAAGAGGTCTGCGTGTGCTCACATAGAGACTACATATATCTGCATTTGTAATGAAACAACTTCTGGTCTTAAACTGTTAAAATCCTCCTGGCCATGTTTCTGCAGTTACAACTTATCCTGAGCAGAAAGTTCTCTTAATGCTTGTTTTCAGTCCTTGCCACAGCAGCATGTTACAATTCTTGCAGTTTAGTTTTGTTCATTCAGCTGTTTTATGATAGGCATCCATTAATATTGGATGGCCTCAAAGATTTTGCAGCTTCATAAAAAATGGGAACATGAGTGGATCAACTGTCATTCAGTTTAAAGCATCATAAAAACTGTCCGGATATTTTATCTGCTAACAATTGATCTCTTATACACTCTCCACCCATGAGGCTGTATGAAGACCTTGGAGGACATCACTTGCAGTGCCTGAAAAGGGTAGTACTTCACTCATATGATATAAGGGCAAATCAAAATAAAAATGCCAGTTTTGATGCTTAAGTGACAGATTTATACTATAAAATTAAGGAAACGAAGCAGGCATTTGTGAGCAGATCCACATTAAAATGGGCAGCATTTATTAAAATGCCCAGCCCTATAGAAATTTTTAGGCACGTGGCAGATCAGTTTAACACGTGTAAAGTAAGCAGAACAGAATGAAATGATTTAATGGGTGCAGCCTATGCAAATATATATATACTACTACTATACTACTACTACTATAATACTGCACAGGCGGATGACAGCAATAAAGCTCTATGATAGTACAGGCTTAATTCACACAAGACGACAGGCTATTTTAAGCACTTCATTTCAGTCCTAAACTGCTGTACACATGTAATTGGAATATGTCAGTTCTTGGTACTGCTTGACTACGTGCATAGACTTCCACTATTCTTGAAGAATATCCAGCCATGCCACAATTACATAGCTGTGACAGTGGAGCATGACACACCATCAGGGATGGTTGTGTATAGAGTCAGCATGAAAGGGGGTTTCTTCTTGTCTGGCCTCCCCAATACTCCACCTCAGTGTGGCATGCCATTAAGCTAGGTATTCACGCAACCACCTGTGCTCTGCCCTGATCATTGCTTTTAGCAAAGAGCTGTGGAGGAATTTTGGAGCACTCCCATTAGCTCCATGATGCAGGTCTGACAGGCAGTGGGTGGGGACAGAAACCAGAATCTGCAAAAAGAGATATGAAAGAAAACAAAGCAGGCAGTGTTGGAACCTGGGGGACTTCTATTTATTCTTCACAGGTGGGCTTTCTTTGGCAATTGGCTTTCAGGTTAGAGGAAAGAAGGACAAAAAACAAATATGGGAGGGAGGGTAGTATGCTACAGAAGCAGCAGTAAGCATATTAGCAGCAGCAAATGGTCAGTTATAATAAAACAGAAAACCTTATCAAATTTATGCAGGGTGCAATTTTGCCCCAGAGGGATGAAGGGGACATTTTTGATCGGGAGACATTCTGTGCGTTATATAGTCCTAACCTCTATACTCTGCGGGTTACTTACTCCTGACCCCTGCCTTCTTTTTTTTTTTTTGCATCTATGTTTTGCTTAATTAAGTGAGATCCCTTTAATGCACTGGGTGGTGCACATTTTCTATTTTACCACTATTGTGCTATTTGGTTGTGAAGAATTCAATGCCTGCGCACTCTTTCTGCATAGACTGCTATTCTGGGGGATTTCGTTTAGGAGCAAGTGGAAGAATGGTTTCCCTTTTTGGAAGTTGTGATGTTAAACGTTATTTATTCTTCTTTTTAGGAGTGCAATATTATCTTGCATCCTTTCTTACTTGCAGATATATTTAGGATAATACATGAGATTGCTGTGCCCTCTTTCTTACCTTTTTCTATTGTATAATAATTATTACCATAGTTTTATCATAGGAAGGATCTTTCAAGTTGTTCACAGCTCGAAAACATGGATTAATGGCTATTATTCAGAGACGTTCATGTGAAAATTCAGTCAGGATTTTTTAAATCAAAGTGTGAAATCCATTCTATTCTGTTTTCATTATGGTCTTTCATCATTTTGATGTACAGTATCTAGCACACTGTCATAATAATGCCTTATCGTCTGAGGCAAAGAAAAGACCAGCCTTGTATTAGAATGTGCAATTTACTAAGATAAACAAAAGGTAACAGACTGTAAGAAGGTTTTAGTTGGCGTGTATTGGAGCAATAGAAAACAAAGAGAGTAAGATTTCACACCCCAAATAGATTGACTAAAAGGAATACGAAGAGTAGGTTCCACCTTAAGGTATGCAATTACCGAAAGGGGAGGGGCTTTTAAGAAATACTATAAAACTCTCAATGCATAAAAATATGAATTCATTTATTACATAATTAGAAATAAATAAAGTTAAAAAGTAGTTGGTCTATTTTACATGCAGTATAAATGTCACATCAAGTCAACAATTGTTATTAAAATAGGACATAAAGATGACTCATTCAGATAAAACCCGACATGTTTCGCCCCACTGGGCTTCTTCAGGGGAAATTATATATCCTAAATGAGAGAGAACCCATGTGAGGCAAATTAGAGACTGCATTCTTACATAAAACGAACATATATATACACACATTGTGATATCATGGGTATTGGCAAGCTTACATGGAGGAGTCAAAAAGGACCGTCAGTCGACATCACTACATGAGAAATGGAGGGAGCCGAGTGTTTCAGGTGGATTTTCCCTCTAGGGTAACAGACTGTGTTCATTTTGCTGCCAAGTGCAATCATACATAAGAAAAATCACTTTTCACACTCTACAAGTGGACTTTGAAGGAGATAACTCCAATTGTTTTTCAAGGTTATACTATTAAGGGCTGAAATGTCAGTGTTTTTCAGAAGGAAAATAAAGTGCATACCCACCTGTCTCAAATGTTATACCCCATGTTTCTGAGTCTAATATAAAAGTCCAAAGCCTACCAAAGAGTGGAAGATTAGTCAGATTTGAAATGCTGTCTTTCCCCATAGAGAAAATGTCTCTTCTTGTTCTATTTGACACCTGTACAGGAAGCAAGAGAAATACTCAGGTCACAGAAAGCAACAAAATCTTGACAGTGGCTCTAACCCTTCCTTACGCTACTATGAAATGTATCCTTAGTGCTGTGTCCTCAGCTGATACTCATCAAACAGACATGAAGATGGGTTTTTCTCCTCCTATTGTATTATATACCAGTCATATGGACATAAAGTGTGGAGACATCTCCTAAATTGGAAAATAGCAAAAAGTTTTTCTGGCACACTCACAAGCTAGCATGTAAAAAAACTTGTCTCACACTAAGGTTAAAAACAGAGGTTTGGATACATGTCTTCTGCAGAAAATGTGAAAGCCGCACAGCCGCGCCAAGGCACCTCTTATAGTGCGGTCCTAACTCTAAACTATCAGAGCCTCCATCTTGGAGAAAATGGGGCAGAAGATAAAATTGGGTGCAGGTTTGTCAGGAGGAAACCCAACCCCCTTAAAGGCACAGAGACGCACAAGGGATCCCGCACATCCCAATGGCAGCTGAGACCCCCCATGTATCACTGCACCAAAACAGTCAAGCAAAACAGATAACAAATGCACTCATCAATTCGTCACCAGCTTTACAGTAAGGTGCACACGGAATGGGCTTTAAACAGTAAAATAGCAAAAAGTTTTCCTGGCACACTCACAAGCTAGCATGTAAAAAAACTTGTCTCACACTAAGGTTAAAAACAGAGGTTTGGATACACGTCTTCTGCAGAAAATGTGAGAGCCGCACAGCCGCGCCAAGGCACCTTTTATAGTGCGGTCCTAACTCTAAACTATCAGAGCCTCCATCTTGGAGCACATGGGGCAGAAGATAAAATTGGGTGCAGGTTTGTCAGGAGAAAGCCTTTAAGGGGGTTGGGCTTCCTCCTTACTGTAAAGCTAGTGACGAATTGATGAGTGCGTTTGTCATCTGTTTTGCTTATCTCCTAAATTGGGACACAAAAAGCAATAAATACTTGACAGAGGTTGTAACCATTACACACTCTATCAAAAACTAGCAAGATATTTTGACTGAAGCTGGGCGTTTAACAATACAGGTATTACATGATCAACATTTTATGAATGTATATACAAAAAAGAAGAGACACTACACTCAGTTTCACAACCAAGCCTTCAATGTGTGCACACTGGCGCACTCGTTTTGATTACTCACCATCTTAACCTAAACTTAAATTAAGAAAACATATAAGGTGTCTACAGATTTAAAAATACTGAAAACCATCTTTATCGTGGCATTAAAATGTTAAAGTTCTGATTTTATTAATTGGGTCTACATTTACTGTGAAGGAGATCTCTCATAAGCAATAGAACATTAAATACAGGTCAATCCATTCATATCTACTGCAAATACCAGTGTTAGCTTCTCCAAATAACCTATATTGAAAGGTAAAGAAAAGCCCTTCTTTATTTCAACCCTTTCGCTGCCACTGACATATGTCATACGGCAGAACACAATGCTTGCAGCTGGCCATCTCAATATGCCATATATCTGTGGCTTTTACCATTCTGCTATAAGCTCATGGTCACTTTAGCAACCATGAACCTATACCAGAAGGGTTGTCCTGACTCTCTGACTCTCCCTGTAAAATAATGCTGTCATCAATGGCTGAGGCAGCAGGATCCTAGCAGAAATGGATGGCTGCAGCCGCTGGGGAAGGGGGGGAGGGGGGCAGAGGAGGGATCTTTCAGGATGGCCGAGCGGCAAGTGGGGAGGAGAGACGCTGTCATCCTGTCAGTTTCAGAATGACAGCATCTCTGTGCATGGCCGAGTGGAGGATTAGTAAATATCTGTGTGCAGAGCAAACACTGGAGTGATTAGCTGATCACTCCAATGTTTGTAAACAACTGGGGACACATAGTACTGCGTGGTCTATTGACAAAGCTGCCGAAGGATCTAGGCGTAGCTTCGGGCGATCCTTCGACTAGCTTCAGCCCCAGGACCCCTTCGGTTCAGTAGAACCGAAGGGGTGCTGTACGGGCTATTCACTATAGCCCGTACAGCTCCTGAACCTGGCCGAGCGGCTCAG
>NW_017307654.1:48922-49410 GCF_000935625.1 Nanorana parkeri
GGTACAATGCTAGTTTACTATTGGCTATTGCAAATTGAAATAGCCAATAGTAATGTAGCAATGTATTTCAATGGGATTTTTTTCTCTCCTGGGCGGCCGGGAGCAGGAGGCTCCCAGAGCGCCCGGGAGAGTTTTTTTTTTAATTTCGTTTTTTTTTACGGCAGCAGAGCCGCCAGACAATAGAAAACTATTGGGCGGAGCTAGCTGTCACTGCTAGCTCCGCACAATAATTTTCTATTTACTTTTTTAAAACTTTTTTAACTCTTTCTTTTCTGCTCGGTCCCTCTGAGGGACCGAGCAGAACAGCCGAGCCAAATTCCGCTCAGCTGCATTCGGCTATTCACTCACTGCTGTTCGGCATCTATGAGAATAGACCGAACAGCAGTGAGTAGCCTGCCGGAGGGTCGGCTCAGCCGATCCAGATGTTGGATCGGGTGAGTGGGGCTCCTTCTGCACTTCGGGTCGGCCAAACATGCTGAGCATGTTCG
>NW_017307654.1:49423-58357 GCF_000935625.1 Nanorana parkeri
GATTTCAGCCGATGTACGGCTGAAATCAGCCTTACCAGCCTGAAGTGAATAGCCGAACAGGTTTCGGCTCACTTCACTTCAGGTCGGTCATTAACTCGGCTGCCTACGGCAGCTTAGTGAATAGACCCCTATGTGTCCCCAGTTATGAATGAGCAGAACGAGCATTACATCACTTCCTGTTTATTCATGAATTTTCTGAATGGGGAGAAGCACTCACTACAGAGGCTTCTACCCATTCATAAAAAATAACTATTAATTTAACTGTAGCAGCACATGGCATTGCCATGCGTTGCGATACGCTGTGTTGCAATTAAATGTATGCCTGTATCATTTTATCACAACACACACAGTGCACAAACCATTTTTAACATAAGTTGTTTATTAACAGTTTTGTGTTCCTTCTTTTTTTTACCGCTTCTCAAAAAGGCGAACATTTTAGGGCTGGGAAAATTGACGATTAATTCCTCGATTAATCGTTAATTTTTTTATCGATTACATTTTTTTTTATCGGTACTCACCTCTCCGCCGGCTTCCGGGTCTTCCTGGAGTTCCGTCGGAGATCCGGTGTCGTCACGGACTTCGACGTCACCGGACTCCTCCCCCCTTCCCCAAGTGGCTCCGTTGACTAACGAAGGGAATGGGGAGCGGTCCGGTGACGTCGATGTCCATGACGTCACCGGACTCTTCCCCCTTTCCTTCGTTAGCCGACGGATCCACAAAGGCGCTTTAAAAGTACACAGAGAGAAAGTACTTAGAACGCATCAGCCGTATCAAATAGGTTCTCAGAAGAAGGACACAAAGGTATTGTTACCATGTTGCTTACTGTTACTATGTTATATAAAATAGTTCTGTAATGCTTTTTAAAATTCAGTCATGTTGCTCTTCAAGCGTGTATAGCCAGCGCAGAAAAAAGGATTTCAAATGACAAAAAAATGGAGTGGATTATTTAATAACCAACCGGCCCATATACACACGGAAGAGAGCAGCTTCCAGGGGACCTTCACCTTTCCATTTTTGTAACCCTCCCCTTTGAATAAAACCTGAGCATGTTAATTTTTTTTAATTTACCTTTTTTTTCAATTTCTTTGTGTGGCCCTGTCCCCATTACCATTGTTGCTTAGACAAGAATTTAGTATGTGCGTTATAATTAATCAAAATTAATCGATTAAAAAAGATTTTGATTAATCGAACACGAAAATTTTAATCAGTAACAGCCCTAGAAAATTTACAACTATTTGTTATTTATTAACTCTGTACAGTTTTATCTTTTAGATTTAGTCAGAAAAGTATTTTTTTTGTGCATGGATACTGATTTTAGTGTGCTCTTATCAATTTAATTGTGTATTTTTATCGGTTTAATATTGATTTGATAAACATTTGCGCAATTATCGCAGGACCTACAAAATTATTTTCACCATCTTTGTATTCTACCAGGCCTGTGCTTTCAGAAAATATATGGTTTGGTGGGTCTTTTACAAACGCTTGAAACGCAGCAGTAGAAAATCCAAGCATTTTGGAGGGCTTGGCAGTGAAAGGGTTTAAGATTCTCTGCTCCTCCCCTAATAGAAACCTAATTTGTGAGCATTACTAAATCTGAGCTCAGTTGCCACTGCTCCCTGTTAAGTGAGCAAGTCTAGGGGAGGGGAAGTGTACTCTAGAGGGCTCCGACCCAGTTCCCCTGTTCTACCCCTTCTGTCTTGTGACAGACTCAGTTGGATCCACCACTCAGATATAGTTGAGCCTAGTGTAACCAAGTGTGCAATGATATCATTGTGATGGCACATAGCTGCTCTGATAGCCCATATAGTTTCTGTTCTTCAGTGTGCTACAAGCAACCCCACTGATAGGGAACAACATGTACAGCAGTAATGTGCCTGAAACCACAGAACTCCCTCAGTGCTGGGCAACCTATACCAATATTAAGCTTGGGTAGTCAAATGTAAATGATAAAGTTGAAACTTGTATTTTTTTATTTATCTCATAATTAAAATTTAAATGGAAAAAGTCATGTTCTTAAAAACACTGGAGAAGAAGAGTGATACACAAACAAATTTGTCTTGGTACATGAAAAGCACATTTGAGATTCTTGTCTTTATTACTTCGGTCCTGCTCTTGTCTTATATAGTTAGCATTTCCCTTATAGTTTACTATTCCAAAAACTGTTGTGTGCCTGATAGCACATGTTTCTGGGAAATCTGGATTTCAGCATAAAAGCAAGTGCTTACTTCGCTGGTTGTCAAGTTTTGTTGTGTTGGTTTTTACTATGCACATGAATAGCAATAGATTTAAATAAAAGGGAAGTATCTGACAGATTCTCTCAGTTAAACCATTATTTCCATCATATTAAAGTGTTTCTCTATCCAAAACCTTTGATTTGATTTTTGATGATGGGGTGTGATGGGGGTGTAAATCTCAGGATTAATTGAATGGACAAAATGGAAAATCCTTTGACTCGTAAAACAGCTTTCATATATGTATTTTGTGTGTTTATTTAGATGTTTACCTGGTGTTAAGCTACACTCATCCGAGTTCCAGATGCAACAACAAGAACAGGAGATCTTTAAGCAGATACACTAGTTTCAATAAGATATTTGTTTTCAGTAGGCAACCACCCTTTATTACCTATAGGAACAGCATTTCTGAGATTTGGAGATGGAATCACTAGCAGGCCCAATGTGACCTACTTCTTTTTAGTCTCTCCTATCGACTTTGAAGAATGTTAGGAAACAGCACAAGAAATATTGGTTGGTCATTTTAAACACAAATACAGAAATTCATCTCTAGAATTTTGAAAACCATCATGTTGTCATTCTACACTACTGTACACTGAGTGGCCAGATTATTATGACCACCTGACGTTTGTAGGCAAACCAGCTATAATTTCGATCTGAAGTTGCTAGAGGGCCAGACCATTATAAATAGTAGAGTTGCACAGATACCAAGTACAGTACTCGGTACAAGTACGAGTACAAGTACCGATACTTTTGAGCTCCAAGACTAGACTAGGGAAAAATTCAAAAATTAGGAGGCAGCTGTCATTTGTAAGGAGCACACGGAGCTCCTGGGATTTGTGCATCTCTGTTTTAATGTATGATTTTGTTTTTATAAATATAAATAAAGGGATGCACAGATACCAGTTTAGCGAGTACTAGTACTTGCTGAGTACTTACACGTACGAGTACTGATATATTTTTGTTTATTGTCATGTGACAGTTTTTCTAAAACAATACAGACTAATGATTTCAGGACAGTGCTGGAGTGCCAGAGCAAGGTACTAGCTGCAACCCTGATAGTTCTCATGAAAATGCCAAGTATCTGCACTGGTACTCGAAAAGTATCTGTGCATCCCTAATAAATAGGGAAGCAGGTTGTTTACCACGACAGTAGAAGTGATTTTTTTCTGAAGATATGGGTAAACAACGCAATTTAACAGCCTTTGAACGTGGGATGATTGTTGGCGCTCGGAGCCATGGAGCGAGTATCAGCAAAACAGCAGAATTCGTTATATGTTCAAGAGCAGCTGTTGTTAAAGTGTTTAAAGACTGGACTGTCAGCCGAAAATCATTGACTAGTCAATGTTAGGGCAGAACGGAGAGTGACAAGACTGGTACAAGACAACAGAAGGGCAACAGTGCATCAAATTACTGCAGATCTTAATCAGGGATCCTCTCAAATGATCTCTGAACGCAGTGTTCACCGTACATTGCATCGTATGGGATATGGAAGCCGAAGGCCTGTTCGAACACCTTTGCTGTCTGCAGTTAACAAGATAAAATGTCTCCAATTTGCACAGGAACACAAGGATTGGACAGTCAAGCATTGGAAAAAAGTAATGTGGTCCGATGAATCACGTTTCCCGTTGTATCATGCAGATGGCACAGTGAGAATTTGGCGGAAACAGCATGAAAGCATGCACCCCACATGCATGAGTACAACCCTTCAAGCTGGTGGGGGCAGTGTTATGGTTTGGGGCATGTTTTTCTGGCATGATTTGGGCCCTTTAATTTGTGTGAAACAACGTCTGAATAGCACAACTTACCAAAGTATCGTTGCTGATCAAGTTAATTCTATCATGTTGATGGCTTATCCCAATGGAGATGGCTTCTTCCAACAAGACAATGCGCCATGCCATGGTGCTCGTATTGTGCAGGAGTGGTTTCAAGAACATGAGGGAGACTTTACCTTCCTTAGGTGGCCCCCACAATCACCAGATCTCAATCCAATTGAGCATTTGTGGGACGAAGTTGAAAGAGCCATCAGGCAGCTGGTTCCACAACCATCAAATCTCACAGAACTGGACAGTGCTATTCATTAGGCATGGTGTCAGATTCCTCGCATCACCTTTCAACATCTCGTGGAGTCAATGCCAAGAAGAATAGCCGCAGTATTGAAGGCATAATAATCTGGTCATAATATATCTGGCCACTCAGTGTATATTGAAGTGTCAACTGAAATACTGAGCTGCCCTTAATTTCTAAAAAGTCAGATCACCAGTTGTTTTCACTATTGGGAATCAGTATCTAACTGAAGTGCAATGAATTAAAGCAAATGCTTCAGTAGCAAGCTTTCCTAGTGGTGTAGTCAACCACTAGTTACATGGCTGTCTTGCAGACTTAGTAAGGAAACACAGACCACCATACACAGCATTTGTGACACCTATTTTGGTTAGGAAAAGGGTCCGCATCAGAGTGCAGACCTAGAGAGATACTGTCCCACACATGTATCTTTCACTGCATGGGCCACGCTATCAAGCCATGCCTTCTTGTGTGACACAGTGACATCACATACCCAGCATAGGCATGCCTCCTGATGTCAAAAATTGGCCACACCTGGGCAGAAACTTCCTGCTCCACCTCTCACTACCCCAAGGTGGTGATCCCTTTAGCACATAAGGAGACTTCTGGTGTGATAACCTCGAAAGGCATAGTAAAATCCATTCCAGCCGTGTCACTAATGCTGTTACATGTGGCTTCTTGGCTTACCTAAGTGACTTTCCCTTTGATAAATCGCAGAATCACACACAAAGAGGAGCAGTGGGGGATATAAGTGGGACAGTATCACTCTAGTTCTCTTCATTCTATTGCAGACTCTGATTAGGGAGGTGAGGAACCATTATTTTCTCATAATCCTACACTTAGGTGAGATGAAATTTGATGGATTTGTGAGGGAATGATAGTGTCTATGGGGATATCACGATGAGCTGAGCTACCATAAGACAACATGTTGACATCTAGAGGGGAAATCAAAGTAATACATATTGGAATGTTTGTGAGTAAATCACTAACATAAAAGGTTTGGAATAGCACTGTAATTTACATTGCTGATATATAAATACAGACAACTTTGATACTGTGATACATTAAGATGGGCAATACTGTAACATTTCATTACTAACCATCTAATCAATAATTTTAATAATATATATTTGTTTATTATTTTTGAGCCAGATAATGGATAGAGGATAAATCCCCTAGGAATGGACTTAAATATAGTTTAAAAAAATTTACGTTGATAAAAACATATTTCGGATCTCAACATCATCAAGTCTGTCTGGGATTACATGAAGAAAAAGAAGGATTTGAGGCAGCCTACATCCACAGAAGATCTGTGGTTAGTTCTCCACGATGTTTGGTACAACCTACCTCCCGAGTTCCTTCAAAAATTATGTGCAAGTGTACCAGTGTACCTAGAAGAATTGATGCTGTTTTGAAGGCAAAGGGTGGTCACACCAAATATTGGTTTGATTTGTATTTCTCTTATGCTCATTTAAGTATGCGTATGTGTATGTTGGATTACACATATGTACATACAAGGTTAATACTAATGTGCTTGATTGTGTGTCTCCACTGTAATTCAATTGTTTATGCATTGTAGATACTAACCTACCTTCCATGTCCTCCTGAAGATGTGAACGTTGTTCATGAAACGCATAGGGAGCCATTGTAACTCCACTATTGTAAGCTAAAACAAACACATACTTATGCTCTATTTGTATGATTAAAAACTGTAGAAGGTGGATTTCTTTATCCTATTGTGGGGAACCCCAGGGGTACACATGCGTCTTCAACACAGTCCGATATAAATAAACGGTTTTTATTTCATCCAGCGGTAACAGAACAAACAGCTTTCTTCAGCAAACGGTAAAGTAAAAGGCATTCCTCAGCAAACATCAAACATAAAGATAAAGTCTTTCAATAAGATTTGCACTGCGTAGTGCGTTTAGGTGATCTCACCAAGACAGAGTCCACTTGCTTCATAGCAGCCACACACACCCAGACCTTTCTGTCTGTCTCTCAGCTTCCCCCCTCCTCTCTCACCTGTGTTACCTTTTAACAGGAAGGGCTGTAGGGGAAGTACCTGCCCTCCCAAGTTAACCCCTTCTTTGCTCTCAGCCCTGCTGACTCTCCACATATCCCCCCCCTCTGTCCTTGGCCAGGGGCCTGGACAAAATGACAATAGACCCGGGAAAGGGCATCTGCATTCTGATGTACTTTCCCTGGTCTATGCAATACCTTAAATGTAAAGTCTTGAAGGGCAAGGAACCATCTAGTGATTCTAGAGTTCCTATACTTGTTCTGGGCCATCCAAGTAAGAGGGGCATGGTCTGACACCAGCTTGAAGGATCGGCCCAACAGGTAGTATCGGAGCGTCTCCAGAGCCCATTTGATGCCGAGACATTCTCTTTCCACAATGGAATAATTTTTCTCGGCCGGAGTGAGCTTCTTGCTCAAATATACAATTGAGTGTTCTTCACCCCCAACCATCTGTGACAAAACCGCCCCCAGTCCCAGTTTTGAAGCATCAGTCTGGACCAAGAACTCCTCTCGAAAGGTCGGGGCTACGAGGCTCTTGGCCTGCTTCAGCTTGCAAAACGCAGCTTCTACCTCACCAGTCCAATGGATCATTGTGGACTTATGTCCTTTTGTGAGGTCTGTCAGAGGTGAGGCCAGGCTAGCAAAATTAGGGATAAATCTCCGGTAATATCCCACAATTCCCAGAAAAGAACGCACCTGTTTTTTCGTAAGAGGACGGGCCATTTTTGAATAGCCTCCACTTTGTTCAATTGGGGTTTAATCAGTCCTCGACTTACCACATAACCCAAATAGCGGGCCTCTTCTAACCCAAGCGTACTTTTCTCCGGGTTTACTGTGAATCCTGCCTTAAGGAGGGCATCCAGGACTAACTGGACCTTTTGCAAATGACTCTCCCAGTCTCGGCTAAAGATGACGATGTCATCCAGGTAAGCTCCTGAGTACTCCTTATGGGGTCTTAGGACTTGATCCATGGCCCTCTGAAAAGTGGCTGGGGCCCCACTTAACCGCCCCAAGATGACCCCCAAGCACATGAGCATGAGCTAACTGTAGCACGGTGCGCCTGAAAGGCTTGGGTACCACCAGTTGTTCGATCACTTCATCATTTTCCTTTGTTACCCTGTACAGTAAATCAGCATGTACAGCAAAATTTGGGAACCGATCATTCGCCCCAGGTTGCTGGGCTTCTCCATTTAACACAGTGACCTGGTCTCTGGCAGGGATAAGAGTGGGGTCCCTCATCTGAGCACCCAGTGACCTGGTCTCTGGCAGGGATAAGAGTGGGGTCCCTCATCTGAGCACCCAGAAAATCTTCCCGGGAAACCTCTATGTCACCGAGGTCTGGCTCAGGGGAAGAAGCCTCCACTTCTAGTCCTGCAAACACTTCTAAGGGACCCGGTTCAGACTCAACAAGTACAGGCGTGTCATCCTCCTTTTTGGGGGAGGATTCAGAACCCTTTACCTTTTGTTCATACAAGTCCCAGAACAGGGGGAAGTCACGCCCAATCAACAGGTCATGGTGCAACCCCGGCATCACCCCAACTTTCAAGGAAGCAGTTCCCACTGAGGTAGACAGGGTTACAAGAGCTACAGGGTAATCTTTGACATCACCATGCACACAAATCACCCCCACATATTCTTTAGGGATCAGCTTTCCCTGCAGTTTGTCTGCTCTAAGCAGGGTTACGACACTTCCAGAGTCAAGGAGGGCAACAACCTCCCTCCCATTAACATGCACCACTCTCTCATGCGGTTTTTCGCTGGTGGACACACAAGCTGCGTAGGCATACAGGGAGAGGCGCCGGCTCATGTCACACTCCATTGGCTCCTCTCGCTCTGGACACTGGGCCGCCAGATGACCCAGTTGATGGCAGGTCCAGCAACGCATGTCACTGGGTCCTCTTTCCAGGGAAAGATTTTTTGGTAATATACAACATGCTTTAATTTTATTAATTATTTAAGCTATGCAGCGTTAAAGTCCCAAAACTGCTCTTAAGTAGATGTATTTGAAAGTGCCAGGCATAGTGGTACACTCCCCAAAAGGGGAATAGGTCATGGATGCCATGCTCTAGTGCTTTTAATTCAATAGGCTTAAACCTCAAGATAAGTCTCCAAAACCCACACCTCCATGTCCAGAAGCATTCTTAACCATCAGTTGTTTCTTCCACAGATGCTGAAGTGAAACATTTTTTGTCCCTGAATCACCTCCATGCCCACTGTTTCAGTGCCAGCTTGGCAAAACTGATGGCTTTGCAGCTGCCCCTATTTCAGCTTATGGAAATTATAGCAAGTTTATAGTCTGTGCTACCTCACAGCGGCAGGTACCCAGCTACCATTATTTTGTCCAGATAGCCATTCTGACCTCCACCAGCACATGGAAGGTAATGTGTCCATGTATCTGGAGATATACATGGAAAGCATGGTTTCTAGAGTAGAAATAATATTATATAGATACATACAGTATATATATCTATATAACTATATATAGATATATAGATATCTATATATAGATATCTATATATATATGTGTGGCAGTGTGTGGCAATGCCATGGCGTAGTATGGCAACATTGGCACCCAGGACTCTCAGCCAAAGGGGCTGAGAGGGTCCAGAATGTAAACAAT
>NW_017307654.1:58496-97688 GCF_000935625.1 Nanorana parkeri
ATATATAATACTTTAGTTGTTAGCATAGAACTACTATTACTATTAAAGATCAAAAGCTCCAAAAGACTTGCAGTATTTAAAAATGTATTTGTAAGAAGACAATAGATTATTTGGCTTAGCTGTTATCTGTATTTTTCTTTAATCTAATAATGAAGAGCCAGTGGTAAGGCAGTATACAATAGCAATGAACCTTACAAATGAAGCCTTCTTCATTACCGAAAAATAAATTATCATTGTAGAAAAAAAAAAATGTAAAGAGACATTTTCTTTTAGCTTATAATTATTATTATTGTTTGCCAACTTTATATTTCTGCAAAACGTCAAAGATATATTTTAGAATTGACAACTACATATATGACTGTACGATTGTACAGCAAAACAGTGCTTGAACACAATTACCATGAGAAAAACTAACCTTGAGACTTTGATATATATCCTTGACATTGATAAATAGCTATTGGGATTTAGCCATGACCTTTCAGAGTGATATTTACTATATTTAGGTTTTGGAAATGTATTTTCAGGAGCTTAGTTTTTGTCTGATTGCATTTTTGGTTAAAATGACTCATCTATAGAGTCTAAAACTTAACCTTTTTCTCTCTTTTAGGTACTTACGTATACACTAATCCTTCTCAACCTAATATTTGTTCTATTTATTTTTAACTTCACCTTGAAATTGTAAAATGGTCCCTGTAGGGTAAGCCACTAACATATATATCCTGCAACTTTCAATCCCAGCTACCACTACAACTAAAGTAAAAGGTGAACTGTATAAGCTGCTTTGTGTGACTCTATAGTTATTAGCACACATACAGCAATATTCATCTATGTGGTTGCAAATGCATGGCAAGAGGCTAAACAGTCATCTGTATTCTACTATTTACAGTCAATTTGTAGAGGTCCATTTCAGTCATTTTCCTACTGTGCTGCTATAATCTCAAAAATGTGTTTAGTAATTCTAACAACTTTAAAGGATAACTACAGTTTTCATATTGATACAACCTACAGTACAGTGGATATGAAGAGTGTACACACCCCTGTGAAAATGCCAGATTTTTTTAGATGTAAAAAAAGTCAGATCTAGATAAATCACTTCAGAATTTGTTCCACCTTTAATGTGACCTATAATCTGTGCAATTCAATTTAAAATTGAGGCATCCAATAATGAAAGAATTAATCTTTAACAGTCACTAGATCACTTTTAGCGATTGAGTGTCTGACAGTGATAGCAGTGCAGTTTGTACCACACTTACTATCCCTGTTTGACAACTGTACACATCAGGATTAGGAAATGCCGATGTGAAACGGGTTTTTGCTACATGTTTCAGCATAGAAACATCTACAGGTGAAACTCGAATAATTAGAATATCGTGGAAAGTTCATTTATTTCACTAATGCAACTTAAAAGGTGAAACTAATATATGAGATAGACTCATTACATGCAAAGCAAGATAATTCAAGCCGTGATTTGTCATAATTGTGATGATTATGGCTTACAGCTCATGAAAACCCCAAGAACCCCAAATCCACAACCTCAAAAAAGTAGATTATTACATGCAATCAATAAAACAAGGATTGTACATAGAACAATATCGGACCTCTGAAAAGTACAAGCATGCATATGTACTCAGTACTTGGTTTGGGCCCCTTTTGCAGCACTTACTGCAATTACTTTTGCACGATATTCTAATTATTCGAGTTTCACCTGTAGAGCCCCTGTGTGATCACTGAGACCGTGGCGCTGCAATCACAGTGCCACCTGTCTCAGTGGTCACTAACTGCAGCTTCTGTCACAGCTTCTGTCACAGCTTCTGTCACAGAAGCTGTGACAGAAGCTCCGGTCTGTGCAGTGCTCCATAAGGCGCACAGGACCTTCCTGCACCCTATGGTCCAGTGCGCCATATGGAGCGCAAAATACGGTATGTGTTATAAATATATAGCCCTATCTGTCCTCTAAAAAACAATATAATATGTGTGGGTGCACTCAGTAACAAAGTATATTAATGCCATGGAAGAATCACACAGAAAAAAAATGTTAAATGTGCGTTAGTCATTAACAAACAGAAACTGAAAAAAAGCTCAGTCATGAAGGGGTTCAGGGATGAAAAAAAGAGAAAGAAAAAACTTACAACAACGTGGTTGAATAAATATGCACACCCTTAAATTAATACTTTGTTGAAACCCCTTTTGATCTTATGACAGCATTCAGTCTTTTGGGGTGTGAGTCTATCAGCATGGTACATCTGCCTTTGGAATCTTTGCAAAAGCGCTCTAAATCTGTCAGATTGCGAGGGCTTCTCATGTGCACAGCCCTTTTCAGGTCACCCCACAGATTTTCAGGTGGATTCAGGCCCGGGCTTTGGCTGGGGCATTCCAAGACTTTGATCCACCTTCTAATGGAGCCATTCTTTTATTGATTTGAAGGTATTCTTTGGGTCTTGTCGTGGTGAAAGTTGAAATTACTCTTCATCTTCAGCTTTTTAGCAGAGGCCTGAAGGTTTTGTGCCAAAATTGACTGATATTTGAAACTGTTCACTATATATACTGTATATATTTAAAAAGTCCCAGTTCCAGCTGAAGAAAACCAGCACCAAAGCATTATGCTGCCTTCACCATGCTTCCCTAAGGTTATGGTATTCTTTTGGTGGTGTGCAGTGTTGTTTTTGCACCAAACATACTTTAGGAAGTATGGCCAAAAAACTAAATCTCTGTCTCATTAGACCATAACACATTTTCCCACATGCTTTTGTCAGACTTGATGTAGGTTTTTGAAAATGTAGCTGGGCTTGGGTATTTTTCTTAGTAAGAAAAAGCTTCTATCTTGACAGTCTACCCCTCAGCCCAGATATATGAAGAATGCAGGAGATTGCTGTAGTACACAACCAGTACTTCCAGAAATTACTGCAGCTCTTTTAATGTTGTTGGATACCTCTTGGCAGCCTCCCAGACCAGTTTTCTTCTTGTTTTTTTAAATCAATTTTGGAGGACCGTCCAGTTCTTAGTAATGTTACTGTTGTACCATATTTTATTCACTTGTTGATAACTGTCTTCACTGTGTTTCATGGTATATCTAATGCCTTGGAATGTTTTTGTACCCTACTCCTGCCTGATACCTTCCAAGAATGAGATGCCTTTGATGCTTTGTGAGCTCTTTTATTAACAAAGAAAATAAGCACTACATTTCCTTTTGGTAATGCAAGAAAGGTGACTTGATCCTGCATAAGGAAATCCGTAGGCCCACAGGTGGGTTGTGTTTCAATTAGGGATAAGGATAAATATTTGTGTGTGCTGAGTTTCCATATTGTCTGTCACATTGAGAAAGGAGGTCACACAGATTTTGAAAAATCTGTGGTTTCCTTTTTTTGGGGGGTTTTTGCACAATGTTTTTGGAACTTAGACAAGCACGAGGCCTGTAACTTCACATGTTCTAGCGTTAAAGTGTTAGCCTGCTGTGTCCTTGTTGGAGATTTTCCCTAATTTATTGACTGGTAAGTGGAAAGTCTTTCTAATGGAGTCCAGGGTAGCAGTGAAAACTACCTGTTTATCATGCAGTGCAAGGACAAATGAGAATGTGCAAAGTGCACCCACAGTAATTGTTAGAGAAACAATCAATATTACACCCAAAGTGCATCACAGTAACCATTAGAAAATCAATCAACAGCACACTCAAACTGCACCCACAGTAACCAATCATATTTTACAGTAGTTAACTGTAGTTAGAAAATGTTCATTTTGAGTAATTGCTCTGTTTTACTTGTCACTTTCCTATAAAATAGGTAAACTATAAGTTTACTACACTAACCTTTGCTATTGCTTTTGGATTTGCTAAATGTTAGTTTTCACTTAAAATACGTTTGAACGGGATTAGGTAATTATAGCTCTGTGCTTAGAACACTACATTTCCCTTTTTCCTATTAAAGTAAGATTTGCTTGTACAAGTAGCCTAATAAACGTACCTATTAAAATCATTAGAAAAACCGTCACTGGTAAATGTTAAATCAGAAAAATGCTGCTTACTTATGGATACGAGAATAAAAAAAAATGATTCACCTTTTCCATTACTTCACCACTAGGAAGAGCATTATCAGCTGGGCATTGACTTATAATAAAGCATATTCCCTTGTGCAAAACATCTTTTGCTAATTCACAAACCACCCATGTCTCTTATAATCCTGGAACATGCTGATAAGAGAATGTACATAGCTTGCAATTACGACATTCACTAGAAAAATACAAGCTGTGTAAATACTTTATGCTATGGATGTGCTTAGCTTGCAAAATTAAATCATGCATGTTAAATATTCTATCGAAGTAGGTTGCCTGGAGGAATATAATTTTTTCCCTTCTAGATTCTTTTCTTCACTTTTTCACTTTCTTGCCGTAAAACCTGGCTGTGATGGTACATTTATTTCCATTGTGGGTTCTCAAGAGAAGATTGTGATCTTTCTCAAAGCGAAAGTAAAAGAAGGAAGAACAGGAATATAAAAGTGATGGCATACATGAGCATTTGTCTTCGCAAAAGGTACCAGATTTCAACATCAAAACAAATAGCCTGTTGCTTAACTCACATAAAAGCTATTTTATGAGCTGTTATTATTTTACTGGCATTAAATGTTTGCTCTTATTGTGTGTCAAAGAATGATGTTGCTGTGCCTTCTAGTAGGAACCTCAAAGGAAACATGGCAGAGCAGCATCAAGGAGAGGGAAGAACCCATTTATTCATCAAGCTGTAATTACTCTTAGATTCCTATTATCACAAGTTATACATTTCTAGAAGAGATGGAAATAGAATCTTTTCTTATTTCTATTCCAACCAGCTCTCCTTGAAATCTTGTTTGCCATGTTATTAAGAATAATTTCGGGGGCGTGGGTACCACGGGATGTTAGCAGACGTGTTCCTTTTGAGGTCCGTCTCTACCCGCTGAATATCAGAGTCTAGCAGCACTTATTCAGCTCTAAGATGAAGGAGAAGAAGAACAAGAAGTCTGCTAAGACTCTGTCTAAGTTCACCAAGGGGTCTCAATCCTCCTACTCCATCAAAGGATACTTTGCCCACTCAGAAAGGATGAGGGATGAACCGCGAGGCAAGATGGCGCCGGGCACGAACAAAGAAGCCAGGCCCGTGCTCTCATACTCACCGTCCTCGCCAGAATAGGGACCAGAAGAGTCTCCATCGGGATCCCTGTCATCTTGCTCTATGGGAGCGACCTTAGCGGCGGAAGAAGAGGCGATCCTGACGCCACCTGCACGGCTGCAGAAGACCGTCACGGACCCGACGGGAGAGGTGGGTGAGTGGCCTGCACACAAGGCCGACATGGAGGAGCCCTCCCTCGGTGCACAACGGGCGGTGGATGATGACCTCACCTTGCCCCTGCGCCGGAGACAGTCTCCCTTGCCTGCTTCTGGACGTGTGAATCACAAGGGGGATAGAGAGGCTGCTCCCTCGACACCTGTAGATGGGGTAAAGTTCAATGAACCATGGGATCTGCCCCCAGAGCAGATGACTAGGCCGCAACGTACTCCTAGACCCAGGGACTCCAGTGCAGGCCGCATCCCCTTAAAGCCACATCTCGGCCCCTGACCAGGCCTCAGGAATTAACAAATAATGCTGACACTGAGGATATACCTGTCCCTGCTCAGCCTTTGCAGAAACGTGGCATTGAGCATTCTCCTAACCAACTCTCCTCATCGGATGCAGATGAAGCTGATTCCACCTCATGGCGTGAATGCATGAAGCATATCCCGACTAAGAGGGACTTTAGATTGCTAGTGCAAGAGGTGAGGGATACCTGTAAATCTGAAATACAGGTGCTCCATAATGACTTTAAACACTTGACTCAAAGAGTGGAGGACATAGAGGAGGAAGTGAACCACACTAAATTGGATCTGTACCAACTCCAATCCAATTATATAACGCAAGCTAACGTCATTCGAGACTTGCAGAGACATGTAGAAGATCTTGATAACCGTGGAAGACGAAACAATCTTCGCCTCAAGGGTCTGCCGGAGGCCACTGGTCCTGAAGACTTACCAGATGTTTTGCAAACGTTCTTTAATCATATCTTGGGTGCCCCCTCCACCAACAAAATAATTATTGATCGAGCCCACATAGCTCTCCGTCCTAGGGGATCCTCCACCAACCCGAGAGATGTCATCTGTAGGATACATTATTTTAAAGTGAAAGAAGAGATCCTACAGAAGGCCCGTAACATGAGGTCATTGGAATTTGATGGAGCTCCTTTACAACTATATCCGGATCTTTCTTGGGTCACGCTGCAGCAAAGAAGGTGCCTACAACCGTTGCTGACTTTATTGAGAGACAATGACATACCATATAGATGGGGTTTCCCCTTTAGCCTCACGGCTCGTAGGGATGGTAAAAGTGCCACCCTTAGGATGCCAGAAGATCTCTCCTCATTCTGCTCTGATCTTCGCATTACTTGTCCCACATTGTCAGGATGGGACCCTCTGCCCAAACTTGGGCCAGAACCGGCGACGTGGCAAAAAACCACACCTGGAAAAAAAGCTGTAAGGTTGGAGCCCCCTTTCGAAAAACTCCCCTACGCAAGACTAGAAGAACTCCCAGATCGACTCCAAGATATCAACGTTAAAGATGTAACATATGTGGTGATATGTTTGTTAATCGCTTATACAGCCACATATATTCCAGCTCTGGTTTGCCTATAGTACACTGTATACACATCAACAGTTTTTTATGACAGATAGTTACTCACTGTTATCTTTACCACACTCTGAAAGTTTTACTACTTTAGGGCTGCTAGCTCCATACTCTTATTTGACATTATTATAGCGGGTTAACATGGCGGAGCTTGATGTTCGTTCGTTCGTTCGTTAACCCGGTACTG
Source organism: Nanorana parkeri (assembly GCF_000935625.1). Lineage (NCBI taxonomy): Eukaryota > Metazoa > Chordata > Amphibia > Anura > Dicroglossidae > Nanorana > Nanorana parkeri. The sequence continues at coordinate 65,363 of NW_017307654.1, forward strand.
TATTATCCCTCCCCCCAACCCTCCCTTCTGGAGGGCCTCTTATCGCGGGTAGTTCTTTAGTGAAAATGATCTCCAAAGACTTTGGAAGATACTGGCAATATTTTCCTAGTTGAGTGCGGAGAAATCGATTACCCAATTGCACACTGTTAGGAACTTAATATGTTCGTTAACTTAATGGTTCAATGTGTGTTCACACAATTCTTTATTGGTTATTTTAGTATTTTATTGATTGTTTTTGTTTCTTTGATCCAGCCTCAGTCCATGGTCTCCCAGAGGACAATTGAAAGTCTTGAGTTCCAGACTCAATCCAAGGAGTGTATACTCCAGGGACCGTGCCGCACCACTGGTTTGTTTTTCTGTTTTATTACCACAGGGTTGACTGGAGTGGTCGCATTTGAAGGACATAGTCAGATCCTAACTCCCTTACCCTCTATATGGCGTCACTGAATACCTGCAAAATACTGTTTCTGAATGTTAAGGGACTTAATTCCCAAACTAAGAGAAAACAAGCCTACAGAGAACTGAAATTGGCCAAAGCTGACATCGTTTTTTTTACAGGAAACCCACTTTAAGCCACTTAACACTTTTAATTTCTTACTCTCTCAATACCCCAGAGTATATGCAACATCCTCACCGGACAGGAAGGTGGGAGTGGTTATTCTCCTGAGGGATTCGTGCTCTTTTAAACCAGGCCATGTCCTTCTAGATAAACAGGGCAGATACGTGATCATGCACGGAACTTGGAATGAGATTCCCGCCACAATCTGTAATGTGTACGCGCCCAACAGCAACCAAATTCCCTTTCTTCAGAGACTTTTATCTAAACTTAAAAAGTGGGAGTACACTTACTTGGAGATTTCAATTTACCATATTCAATGTCATTCGACCATTTGAACCTCCCTGATAAATCCCCTCCTAAGAATACTTGTGCTCAATCTAAGCGCTTTCGCCGCTTACTTAGACAATACTCTCTGATGGACTCCTGGCGCTTGACACATCCCTCGGAGAAACGTTACTCTTTCTTCTCACCGGTGCATGAAACGCATACTAGACTGGGCTACTTTTTTGTTAATATGCCAGTATTAAGAAACATGATAGATGCAGAGGTGGGAGTTATTTCCTGGTCGGATCATGCTCCTATAGAACTGTATCTTCAAATCGATCCCCATCGCATAAAACAATGTCATTGGAGGCTTAATGAGGGTATCCTCAAGGAGGAATTAACCCGAATGACAGTGGAGGATGAGCTTAGGTCATATTTTACTCTCAACGTAGGATCTGTATCATCTCACTCTATATTGTGGGAGGCCCATAAAGCCACTATCAGAGGGCGATGTATCGCCTTAGCATCCAGGCTCAAAAAGGATCGATTATTCAAGATAAACCAGTTGAAACAATCCATAATTACAGAGGAAGGAAACCTAGTTCTCAGACAGGCCAGATCCACCCTGCGTACACTGGTTAAACTCCGGGCTCAACTATGCCATTTATTGATTCAAAAAACGGAGATGTCAATGTTATATCTTAAACAAAAATACTATGATAAGGGCGACAAAGCCCATTCTCTTTTGGCCCGTAAACTCAAGGTGGATATGGACAATAGGAAAATATCAGCTGTACGAGACACTAAAGGGGTATTACACCACCATCCGGAGAAAATAGCTACAATTTTCAGGGAATACTACGAGGGATTGTATAATCTGGGAGGCCCAGCATTTACAGTGGAAGATGACTCATTAGAAGCCCGGATAGCGCAATATCTTGAGTCATGTAATTTACCAACGCTTAAAGAGGACACACTGATGGATTTAAATGCACCTATAACATCTAAGGAAATAACGTCTACAATAAAATCTCTACCTACTGGAAAGTCCCCGGGTCCAGATGGATTTTCGTATTCATACTATAAAACGTATCCAGCTCTATTGCTTCCGCATTTAACAAATTTATATCTTGGCTTCCTGAAAGGGGGTAACGTCCCCTCCTCCTTTCTACACTCCTATATAGTAGTTATACCTAAACCAGACAAAGACGATAAATTATGCTCCAACTATAGACCCATAGCCCTACTTAACTCGGATTATAAAATATATACTAAAATTCTAGCTAACAGATTGGCCCGATTACTCCCTACACTAATACACACTGATCAGGTAGGATTTGTACTTAACAGACAGGCGGGAGACAATACCCGCCGCATAATCGATCTTTTAGATATTGCTGAGCGAAGGGGGGAGGCTACCCTACTCCTGAGCCTGGATGCTGAAAAAGCCTTTGATAGGCTGAGTTGGCCTTTTTTATTTGCTACCTTGAGAAGACTGGGTATTACGGGACCTTTTGCTAATGCAGTACTGGCTTTATATTCTACGCCATCAGCTTCCATCAAACAACAACACGCTACTTCGCAGTCGTTCCCAATTCGCAATGGTTCTAGGCAGGGATGCCCTCTGTCACCACTCCTGTTTATCTCTGGCATCGACTATACGGATGTCCTCAGACATTTTTGGGGTGTCGGTTCGGGATCAATCATTTAAATTAGCATTGTTTGGTGATGACATCATTTTAACATTGACTCAGCCACTGATTTCACTCCCTAATTTGCATGAGGTGTTGGAAAACTATTCTAGGATCTCAGGTTATAAACTTAATGGGGTTGATTTACTAACCTTATAAACACACCACGAACGTGTATACACCTCTGCAGTGTGTTCCCTCCCAGCATGATCTATGGGAAGTTCTTCCAATTAATGTCCCCCCTCAAGATCTAGCTAACCTCAGGGCCTTATTTCCATATTCGTGGGAAGCTGACTCCTTAAAATACCTGGGGATTAGATTAACCCTTCGGATATCCTAACTATAACAAACTAATTATAAGCCTTTATTTTCCTCTCTACGCATTCTCCTTCATAAATGGAAACGACTCAAATTATCCTTGACGGGCAAGTTGATGGCTATCAAGATGATTATGTTGCCTAAACTGTTGTACGTCTTTGAAACGTTACCAATTAAAATATCTAACTCGGATCTGAATTCCCTACAATCTGATATTTTACGGTTCCTGTGGGATGGGGGTCGCCATCGTATATCCAAGGAGGTTCTGTTTGCTCCAGTGCATAATGGAGGTATGGCCTTACCACAGATCGCTAAATATTATTTGGCGGCCCAGTTACGCACCATACCTAACTTGTGCTCCCAGGCTCCACATTCGAGATGGGAGGAGATAGAATCCCTATGGATGGCGCCTATACACCCATCGGCATTTAGATGGTCTAAACCAATGCGGATGGTGGGGAATCAGGTCCTGTCTCCTACGCTCCTCCAATTGACACTTTGGAACAAAGCCAAATATATTTATAATTTGGCATCCGAAAAATCATCCCTGACTCCCTTCCTGCGGAACCCTATCATCCAACCTAGTCTGTCACAAAAATGGATAGATCCGTGGCAGTCCAAAAATGTATTTACATTAAGAGACATTACAGATAGAGTTACTAGAACACTATTGCCATATGCTGTCCTTAGGGAGAAATATGACTTACCTTCAATAACTATATTCCCCTATCTTCAAATTAAACATGTTGCCCAAACTATCACTAACAACCTGGTGTTTCATCAAAGAACCCCCTTTAAATCAATCTGTGTAACATCTCCATCCACTAGGGGGAGGATTTCAACTATCTACCAAATGCTGCTGGTCCCCAAACCGAGCAATTGGTTAATCACCCGTATATGGTGAAATGGGAAAAAACACTGGGCAACCCGATAACCAGGGCACAATGGGAGTTGATTTGGAAAACGGCGGCTAAATCATCCATATGCTCAGTCTTCAAGGAGAATCAATACAAGATACTGTTCCATTGGTATCATACCCTGGATGTCTTGTACTCTATCTTTAAAACAGGGTCACCATTGTGTTGGAGGGGGGATGCTCAGAGGGGGTCTCTATTGCACATATTTTGGACATGTCCCCGAATAATCCCACATTGGAGAATGGTACAAAATACCTTGGAAAAAGTGCTACAGACTAGTCTCCCTTTAACCCCCATTCATTATTTGTTGGGCCTTCCTTATCAGCACCTCAATAAACGTGCTAATAGATTATTGTCCCATATCCTAACAGCAGCTCGCTGTCTCATAGCATTAAACTGGAAACGGATATCTCCTCCCTCTCAGTTGGACTTATATAAGCAGATTAAGGAGATGCAAATGATGGAAAACCTTACAGCTAGACTAAATAACACTTTATCAATGTATGAAAAAATATGGAAACCTTGGAATGACTTGGAGGAGGTTGTTCTTTAGGAATTGAGAGACTTCTCAGGAATTCGGCCATGGTCTCTTGATTTCTGAATCTCGATCTGCTCTAGGATTGTGAGGCAAGGTAACCTGAGATACATAACCCTCACAAAGTATTGCTCGAGACCTGGATTGAGACTGACCTGGCAAGGTTTTGTTTTATTTTGTTTGTTTTGATTGTACTGTTTAGTTTATATGCCTTAACATTGTGTATCAGGTTAGCAACTTGAAACTTAAGAATGACTAAGAAGACAAGACAAGAGTTTCATCTGGATGTGATAAGCCAGAGTTTTATTGGCAGACGCATGGACTTTCGTTTAACTTCCTTAGATGCAAATGCGCATGGTTGTACTTTCCAATATATAGTGCCTTGGATATTTGTAATAATCTAAGATCTCTTGGAAGGGTCTTGAATCTTCATTATGTAACCTGTTTTTGAAACTTTATTAAGATTAATAAAAATGTTATTAAAAAAAAAAAAAATGTCAGCTTTATCAGAAACTCAGGAAATGGAAAAGCGTGATGTAGGCACCTAATATAAAATGTAATCGTATATAGAAGTCAGCAAAAACGGTTACACATTCAAAACATTTACATTCTGAATTAAAAAATATTGTCATGATTTGGTGTAATGGACTGTTTCTAAATTTTTATAGATTTCATCCAACCTTGCATATTTAAGTGATTATTACATCTTTTGAAGGTATGATTTAGACATTGTTTCATGTAACGCCTTTTTGTAAATTATATTTTTGAGCATATGACTTTAAAGCGTATCAAACTCAAAAAAATTTAGTAGAGTGCAGCTTACCAGTCCTTAGATGTGGTAGCTAGATATGTGCATTCGGGTTCCGACGAACCTGCAAATCAACTAAATTCAGTTGATTCAGCGGTTCGTCCGAATCCGAATTAACAAATTTATTATATGCCCCAATATACTAAAACTATATTCGGGCATACGTAAATTCGTTTGCAGAACTGGCTGCTGGCACGTTCTGCGCAGGTGCACCACCATCTTTGAGTATATCTTGGTACATAAAGATGGCAGCGCCCAAACATACGGGCAGCGCCATCTTGGTGTTTACCAAGATACAGTCAAAGATGGCGGCGCGCAAGCGCAGAACAAGCCGGCGGCCGACATGGCCGCTGCTCGTTCTGCATTTTCCGCGTGCGGTTTCGGAGTCCCGTTGCCTCCGAATCCGAAACAGCAGAAATATTTGTTTCCTTTGATGAAACGAATGGAAATGTTTTCTGTTTCCATTCGTTTAATCAGAAAACAAATTTGTATGACGTACACCTGTCTAATGGTAGCTACATTTGTTCTGTTTTTTATGCTTTTAATCCTTTATTTTCATTTGGTGACCCTGCAACTTATTCACTCTTCTGTATCTTTGAAGGAGCAGCATTATCTGAATTGAGAAAGCTAGTCGGATGACCAGCAAAACGTTTTCAAGAAAAATACCGCAAGTCCAATTGCCTTGATTTATTCTTTACAGATATGCCTGAATGAATGAGAACCTTCACAGACATTATCACACTAGGTTTCTGTTCTAATTTGGACTGCAATTTGGACTGCAAACACCTAAACACACTGTTTAAAAGTGTACAGTACACAGAAACAGTGCACGGGAACGTACAAGGACACTCTATTTCTGGCAGGACCAACAGGTTTTCTGTATTTGCAGAAAAGCACTTAGCCTGAATAAAGAAAACGAATGTAGCCACCACATCCAAGGAGTGCTAACCAGCAATATATTAAATTTTTGGTTCTTCAAGTACAATTGAGAAGGAAGAGGTACAAACTTTTAAGGCCTGTTCACAATAGACCATTAGCCTGTTCCATTTTAGTGTATTGTGACAGCTTTGGCTGTGTGTGTCTGGGGCTATCACTGTTTACATTTTCTTCTCACAAACAAGCTGCACGTCCATGGATCTTCATAGAGTAAGACAACTTTTTTTATTTAATATAACAAATACATACTGTGAAACAACATCCCATGTATGTAACACCTCTCACGTGCTTCACTGATCTGGCTTAATCACATTATTAAGCCAGATTTGCGAAAAAACATGAGAGGTGTTACATACATGGGATGTTGTTTCACAGTATGTATTTGTTATATTAAATAAAACGTTGTCTTAATCTATGAAGATCCATGGAAATGCGGCTTGTTTTTGAGAAGAAAATATATGTTGGAAGCAGAGGCGTGCCTGTTTTGCCTGCCCGTGATATGATTACAGCTTAATGTGGCCTGGGAATTGGAGTGGTGGATTGTTTGCATTGTTGTATCACTGTTTACCCTTTTTCTTTTTCCTTTATTGGTAGCTTTGGATCAGATTGTAATGTGTATTGTGAGTGTTAAAGTAGATGTAAAACCAATCATTAAAACCTCATATACTGTAAAATGTAACATGTTAATATAATTTCCTTAACTGTTTTCAATCCTTTTAAATATAAAACTTTAATTAAGGAATACCTGATAATGATGCCACGATGGGTCTTGTTCAGACATATCCTCTTACGGAGCGACAATTATATCTCAGTTGTGCTCTTGCGCTATCAACCTGTCACATGCACCCCTGGTGCTGCTGGAAAAAGGATGTGTCATCCAATATGCGTTGTGGCAGTATTTGTTCTTACGTCTAGTTCCTAATACATATAGATTTTATTTTGACGTGACACAGAGTGCTGAATTAATTACTTGGAGACTTATGTAGTTTAGAAGCGACTAAAGGGGACTGAAGGAGAGCAGCAACACTGAGATGCAAAATAGGACGGAAAAAGCTTGAAATAGTTTTTTTATGGGAAAATATAGAGCTTGTTTATGCAACACAATGCTTAGGCAACCTACATATCATCCAGTTTTACATCTACTTTAAAGTAAACCTCATGAAAATGTATTTTTAAATGCTAGTTTTCTGGCTGTTCTGCTGGCTGATTTACTGAGACAGAACAAGTATGCAGATCAGGACTGTATGTAGATAAGCACGTATCTACATACTATACTTGATTAGTAGTTTACACTATTGAAGCAAGAGAAACAGCATAATATGCAACGAGAATTTACAGAAGGGGAGATTGATCTATTGATCCCTTCATGAAGCCCCTTTAACATTAAGCAGAACTCCAACCAACAAATAAGATCAAAACAAATAGCCCATTATTGCAAAAAGCTTTAAAGATCTTCAGGATCAATACCCTATACTGGATTCCCACATTTTTCAACATACTCAAATACGTAATTTCATTCCATACAGCCTCACTTTACCCTGGCAGGAATTCTTACACTCTCCAATTCAATGACTCCTTAATCCCCCACTCGCAAATTGCCATTATCCCTTATTTCTCATTCCATTGCTGATTCTATGTTCGACTGAACAACCTCTATCCTGAACCATGTAAGCAAATTGGCAGATCTTCTCCTTATTGCTCTGGATGACATCCTATCTATCATTGAACTGGGTTGGCTCCAAATCAGAAAGGTCATAATTTGTGAATCCTGGAGAGAAGTCCTGTTTAAACGTATTCACAGAGTGTACCACTCCTTTAATATCCCATCTAAAAATCCCTCTTCTGAACTGTTCACCTCCTGCCCTAAATGTAGCCTCCCTCTTCTGGATATTTCACATTTATTTTGGTCTCACATTGAACTCACATTTGAGTAGATTGAGATCTTTGTCCCCGGCCCTCTGTCTATTTCATGCCTTACCCCTGAACCAGATTCTAAGCCCTCCCGCCCCTCACGGTGGGAATACTTTTGTCTTTTGATGGCCAAGAAAGCCACTTTCACTATCTGGATCTCACCTGATCCTCCTACAATATCAGTCTTAAACACTTTCTTCTTCTGCCTTATGTTATAGATAAGTTAGATACTAAATTGAATCAATACTGTACTAAAATGTTTTTTGATACATGGACCTTTTTTCTCACTTCTGAGCTTTCTGTACAGCAGTTGAGAGATCTGATGTCCATTTTCCAATACTCCTCTTGGTATCTTACGGCACAACTGACTGGTTCCCTGGGCAAATTAGACCCTCTTTTCTTTCTTTTTTCTTTCCCTTCAGTATGTCTATTCTATGATTATTCCTTCCTGCCCTCTCCTAATAATCTATATGCATAGTGTGTTCTTTTCAGTGATGTCCCAATTGACTATTTACTACAACAATTGCTTCATAAAGTTCTCCATTAAGTTTAATGGTCAACGATGTTTTGTTGTTTATTGTTTTCGTAGCCTTAATGCTTAGGTTACCCCTATTATGTTTGTTTCTATGGTCTGTGGACTTTTCTTGCAATGTTATATTTTTTATGTCAATTTATTTGCATTGCATTCTTTGTTTCTTCAATAAAAACATTTATATGTTAAAAAACAAAAACAAATAGCTCATTATAACATGATATAAAAGAGAAGCGTATGTCGCAATGTTTTTTTTTTCAATCAAGAGCTATCGCCCACAGTACTTTCTGCCACTAGAGGTCCTCAATCAGATGGCCAGCATCATTCAATCCACTTCCTCTGTGCCCAGGCTGTCATTGACCCTCCCCAGCCTATAACTGGACAATGAAAGGGAATTAACTCAGTGATGAGTTAATTTCCCTGTCACCTTGCTTTCTCTTCCTATTAAAATGCTCTTTGGCAGGACATCTGGATCAACAGTGGGTAACTGTGGGCAAAGAGTTCTGTTTTAGGTTTTTCTTATTTCTACACTTGTCTCTGTAGGTTGAACTTAATGGCGGACTTGTGTCTTTTTTCAGCCTGACTAACTATGTAACTATGTAACTGTAATCTCATTGGCTCCTTATTCTGCTTCTTCCTCTCACATTCCAGCCTTACTGTACTGGAACTGCAAGATACTGATAACAGGTCAAAGTTAGCAACATACACTGCTTGCATTTTAAGAAATACATTTAATTATGTATTCATGATTACAGAATTGCAATAATGTATGTCTTTTTATTTGAGTTCAGTTTTATCCTGCCACAAATTTTTAATCAAGCGGCATTTGAACTCTGCTTTGAAAGTTTTGTTGTGATATGTGATTGTAAAGAATATTATAGACTTTGCTTTGTATAAAAGGAATCAGACATGACAAGATTTTACTTCTTATACACATGCTGCCATTGAAAAAAAATGGAAAATTCTGCTCACATTTTTAACTTCATAGCCCAAACCCCCATGGAGCCAAGAGGTCTTAACACATATCTGTGCCTGGACAATGTCATCAGAACTTCATAGTTAGTTGTAATATTGTTTCACACAAGTATTCTTGTGTCTAGAAATTCATTTTACAATTCGCTGTGTGTTATTGATGCTGTGAAATAGTAAATCATTTCTGACTTAGGGAGAATGAAACAAATGTGAACTGTGCTGTTGATATAAATGGCAATATCAATATTTTCAAGTGACAAACTGTGTTTTCTCTTGTACCACTGTAATACAGTTACACATTTGATCCGCATTTAGTGATGACCTTGGATATTTTATTCCATGACTCTAAGTGTCAAAAATCAATATGACTGTATAAACAATTCATAGGGGGGGAAATCAAGAATTTGAAATGTTGAGGCCTGAAGATTTCAAATCAAGGCTGTCAAAAATCCGAAGGAAAAAAATGCATTAAGAGCCATAGCAGGTTCTGCAAAAATCAAATTCAGAGACCATAAAAAGAAATACCAGGCCAACAGAAATCATAGTATTATTATTATTATTATTATTATTACTATTGTTCTGTCTATGTGATATTGCTCATTATAGCAGTTGGAATCTTAGTTGAAAGGCTTCTGAAATATTGCATAAATATTTAAATAATGGGCTTGGGGATGCCTTAAATCTGCATATGAAGTAGTTCACCTGTAGGATGTATACAAGCAAAAGGGACATTTAGAATAAAAAATAAAAATTGCCTCAAATTGACATTTCCTGGCTGCCTTGTTTTGTTTGTAAAAAAAACTGATGTGGGGTCCCTGCAAAATCTATAATAGATCCTTAGGCCTCATTCACACTTATACGCGTGTATATGTGCGTACGCACGTATAGTACCATACGCAGCATATGCAAATAAATGGCTCCATACACATATCTGCGTATGGAGTCGAAAAAACAGAATGGAGCGAGATGCGCCCGGGCAGCGTATTTCTGCGTATTTAGGTGCATATACGCGTGTTTGCGTGCATATACGCACGTACACGTGTACAGTTCATCAACATTTCTATTACGAATGATGCATTTTGGGATTGGAAATAGTGCACGCATATACGTACGTACACATGCTCTTGCGTTGTGTGTGAATGAGGCCTTATCCTTGATGAGGATCTGGTATGAAATTTAAGGCAGAACCTCACACAAAAAAAGGAAAACAAACAAAAATCAATTCCAGAACCTTGTCTAAACATGCAGTTGGGCTTGTCAGGAAAGGAGGGTGGTGGTGAGTATAGATACTCTCTTCTGATCCATAGCAGTCCACATGCCCTAAAGAAAAAGAAAAGTGTGGTGTCCCCAATAAGGTGCATACCAGACCCTTATTTATGTATGTAATCTGGCTGGCCAGGAAAGTAGAGGCAGCGAGCAGCCTTACAGACACAATGACCTGCCTCAACAACAATGCTTCCCTGTTGCTGCTCTCAACACAAATGATAGCTCTCCAGATGAATGCCAACAAACCGCCTGGGGTTCCTTTTTCACTTAATGACATTACTAGGAATTGTTTACAATTTGAAACAAGCTGCCTTGATATCTGTAATTTAGTGTCGGTATGCATATTGTCATTAAGTTAATTAGTTCTGGCTGCATCAGCCAGAGGTTTGGGCAGGTGGGTGAACAGGCCAAATCTGGCCATTTTGTTTGTCCATTCGCCAAACAGCAAACAGGCTAGGGTTGGTTCAAGTCCTGGTCAGCCCATTCCTGAAGCTCTTCCCTACTGCTGGACAATTTTACGGCAATTTTTTTCTGCTCGCGCGCGCCCCCTAGCGGGCACGCACGGGCAGAAAAGACCCGATCAATGCACACACCCGTTACCGGGTGTTACTGAATGTCTAAACAGATTAAAAACTATATTTAAAGTTACACATGTTCAAACTGAAATGACCTTTTAATTATTGAGTTTAGATCCACTTTAACATTCATCTAACACTTATTCTAATCCCTAAAATGCCTTTACACTTAGCTTATCTAAAACCCAGACTTTTAAATTTTGGATAGAGTAGTGAATGGCTAGTGAAAGTGAAATCTTGACAAAGTGATGGTCACTAGAACAGACATCCCCACTGGAAAATGTCCTCTCTTTTGCTGTTGCAGTGACGACTAAGAATTGTAGACTTCCCATCACTTTCTCAATGACAAGATAAAGAGAGGGTGAATTTCTCCAGTGGGTACATATATAGCATTATCAACCTCACAGAGGTTTTAATACTTTCCACACTCTATCTAAAACAAAAACAAAAAAACTATATATACAGTAGTTTAACCCTCAAGAATCTGCTTGAATTCAAATGTGCTGAAAATGCTGTTAATAAGACGCCTGTAAATAATGCAGGAGAAATTATTATGATTGGGCCCCATGACCACAGGATCATGGGTTACCTATTACAGCTGCCCATTACACAACTATTACACTTATTTTCAACTAGAAAACATAAAACACAGATCTAAGTGTAGTATGAAAGTAACTGTTTAATAAAGGTAAAAAGGCTTGACAAAGGAGGTGAACCTCTGAAACGCATTGCCTAGCAACATCTGACACCTGACAACACTGAAGTACTCAGCATATATATAGTTTTAACAACTTCCAGCATAACTTCATAGCATAGTCATAAGTCACAGTAAAGGTAAAAGATGTTGAAAGTTCTCTATGTAATCCTTGTAGCAAATTATTATTCCAGTTAAGTCAGAATTTAGAAACATTACTGATCGAAACTATTGGAGGTTCACCTAGAGTCTGGTACATTAGCCAGCAGATGAAAGTCAGCAGATATCGTATTCTACAGTTTTGCTTCATCCCTGACTTAGAAAAAAAGTTACCATCTAATCTTTTACTTTGAACTTTGGGAAAATATGCTTGCTTTTTAATGTGATCTATTGCAGCATGATTTCAACCTGCAGAGAAGACTGAATTCTCTCTAATAACAGCATCTTTCAATTACACTGCACATTTAGCAACAGACCAGAAACTGCTCAAAATATGACTGGCTCTGAACTGATGAGAGGAGGAATAATTAAATATGTAATGCACACCCACAGGTAACAGCATGTCTTGAATCTCCATGCACTCCCTTTTTCGCAGTACTGACATTCTATATTCAATGCACAGTATCCATAGCTCCCACTGCTGATTTGATGTGTTTTTGTCGAAATGCAAATCTCCTTTGAATCACTTATTTATTGGACAGCAACCTACTTGGCGGTGCAGTTGAAGATGAAGAGTGATTGCTTCTTTATTACGAAGGATGCAAATGAGTGTAAATCAGTTCTTATATGTCAATATCTGCTTATTTATTTTTGGCTATGCTGTTAAATCCAAGACTATTACCTTTCTTTGTTGTTGCAAGGCTAAAATAAAGCAAATGATTTTGCTCAAATATCTATGATAGCCATTAGATTTAATGAAAAGCATTATTTTCCAGAATGCACTTCCTGTATTTCTGCCAATTTTTTTTTTTTTTATAAATAATTTCTGCCAATTTTTAGAATGCTTTTTCTAAAGTATCCAGCCCAGCACTTTTCAGCAAAGTCCATAAAGTGGAACTGTACTCCAAAAATAGAAAACCACTAGGAGTTAAAGTTGTTTGGCAAAGGTAACATGCAAAGTCTCTTCTCCCTCCTCCACTGTCTTCTTCTTGGTCCTAGCAGTTATGCTATTCCGTTTACATGATCTGTGGTGCATGTGAAGTGTCGTGTACACTCCCGTCTAATTTCTGTCATCTGTGAGATGCCAAGAGCAGAGCTGGGTGCTAGGATGATGCAACGTTACATCATCTATGGCTGCCCAGTGGCAGAGCCGGAAGATGTGGGATGGAGAAGACAAGTCAAAGATGTCAGCTGTGATGATGAGGCGGAGTGCAGACATTACATTACCAAAGGAGGTCACACTGAAAGGTAAACATACCACAAAGTGCACAAGTGCTGTGAGCCAGCCCACTCTAATAGTTGCATCAAAAAGTTCAATTTGAGAGCTGAAGTTTTATCTGCTTACATTTCGCCTTACCTGGTTCCTTACCACTCATCAACATGTAAAGGAGAACTATGGGGTCAGGGCTTTTCCCCATAGTTCTCCTTAGGGTAACGTGAGGACACAAACTAGCGTCCTCCCGTTACCCTAAGCTCAGTATACCGCGAGCTACAGCTCGCGGTATACTGAGACGCCGCAGCCGGAGCGGATCCCGACATCGATGTCGAGATCTGCCCAGCTGCGTGAGTGACAGCTAGCTCTGCCTATCTAGAGGCAGAGCCAGCTGTACCCGCCCCCTCCCCCGTCCGTTCCGCCAGTCAGTGCTGGCGGATCGGAGTGGGGAGGGGGAGATCCAGCCCCTCCCATGTCATGGCATAGAGCCGTGACAGGATCGAGAGGTGAGCGAACGCCGGTATATGTTCGCTCACCTCCCGATCTACTGAGTCGACCTGTGACAGTCTCATTGTCACAGGTTGGCTAGAACTATGAGGTGAGTGAAAAGCACTCACCTCATAGTTCTTCTTTAATGATATCCTTATATAAAGCTTTTCTTTGGCTTTCTGAAAATATCACAGCAGTAATTCTTCAAGAGCCCTCAGCCCTGATGCTAGCAGTTAGCTGACTCTTGAGAGAGGTAATGCAAACATCAAATGTCTCAGCAGGTGGATGTTGGACTGGAGGAATGGGCATACCTAGGCAGGCTTCATTTGCATGCAGCCCACCCTAGGGAACACCCAAATGTAATGCTGAACCTCCATAACTGAAATAACTGAAATTCAAGGAAGGAATGAGAGGGGTGGGCAAGAGACAGTTTGGCTGGGGAGGAAAAAGGAAGATGGTGCTGGACTTCCTCCAGCCGGGAATTGAGACGGGCTCTAGTTAATTGTTACAGCTTTCAATGCACACTGTAAGAAGCTCCAAAAAGATTATTTGATACCTGTTTTAAGTACCAAGTAAGTGATCAGACAAGGATCAATACATGAATGGGAGCTGTAATGTAGGCATTCAACAATACAGGGCATCATAAAAAGTAAATTCTGTTTGGCCCTGGGCAAGCTGTACAGTGGAAAACGTGACTAATACTACCATCCTTGTGGCAGTACACTGTTTTTTAGAAAGGATTTCCCAGGATTCTCATTGCTCTACTATTTACCCAAAAGTTTGCATAGAACCTTATTTATACTTAATAGAATCCATAGAATATGCTTAACCCCTTGCCATCCGCCCATCGTAAAAATACAGGCGGACGGCAGATCCTTTGTTTTCTGCTCGCTTGCGCCCCCTAGCGGGCGCGTGTGGTCAGAACCCCCAGGAAGGTACATAGCCATTACCGGCTGTTTCATACAAGCGTTCGGCAGGCTCTATAGCCGGCGGATTGCTTGTATAACCCTGCATTGTGCGTAGCCCCCCCAATAATGCTGCCCACCCGGTTGCCTCTGCCAGTTATCCCGGGCACCGCTGACCCCTCTCTGTATCATGGTAATTTAAAAAATAATTAAAATAATGCTCAACGCCTAGATCTTCCAATGACACACCAGATACTTATATTCCTTATCTAAAACCCTAAATTAGACATATCTTAGTATAATACATTAGGCTGACCATACACTATTAGAATTTCTGCTGATACACGGCAATTGGCTAAAAATCTTACAAGGAATAGCCCTGCCAATTTGACAAAAGTAATTTGCTTTTGTTGAAAGAGCCAGGCTGAAAATGTTTAGCCGAACAGTGGCTGGAATCAATCAGTCACTATCCATGTATTCTGATAGCAGCAGTTGCTGGCTGTTAGATTACAATATCCACAGCTGGAGATTAGTCCATGTATGCTTTTTAGATTTTTTATGTATGGCCAGCATTACTCACTCATGTCATGGTGGGTTAATGTTTCATGGAAAAGGTAACAGCTGCAATGGATACAAGGTTCTTAGAAGTGCCTGTGGGGCTGCACTAGTTGTCTGTCCTCCTGTGACTGTAAAGGTGGAACATCAGAGACCTGGTTCTGAGAGGAAGTCAACAGGCCTAGAAAGGATTTTGACAGTATTTGATATTGATGCTGTAGCAACAACATCTTCGACTCTAACCAATCATATTTTGTCCCACAAATAGTTATTTTTCATTTGAAGGTTGGTTAGAGAGAGAAGGTTTGTTGTAGCTGTGGTACACAGAGGTGTATCCATAGCCATTAAAGAACATGCAACTGTTATGGGGCCCACCAGGAGAACGGGCCTAACACTGTCTGGCTGCATAGTGAGTAAAGTTGGATACAATTACTTTATATACAGTTTCAGAATTTTCAACCACTGAACTAATGAAAGCAAATAGTTTTGAATACCACTTGAAGTATTGCTTTTAAGATAGAGATAAGAGAGGGGCCTCAACAGGGCTCACAAAATACTAAAAAATTCTTACCAGACCTGCCCAGGAATACAACAGCCTAGAATATTATAAATTAGGAATTAAAAATAAAATGACATGTAATTTATAAGTATTATAATCCTTGCTATAGAACAAACAGAAAGCGCACAAACATCGTTCATTAAACCTTTATTAAGAATAGTAAAAGCTGGTACTCACATTCGTTCTTTACAATCTCACAATCTCACTTTGTCATATAAAATGGCATCCAGGAAGAAACCTTCCCAGTTGTCACTGCATGGAAAAAATCCCCGTAGTAGATCCCATTAAACAGCATACAGCCACTGTCTCTAACGTTCATTTTCAGAGGTTTTGATGGGGGTGTTATTCTTCCTAATGATATACAAAACTAAGAAAAAAGTTATGGCTAGGCAGACATACCTAAGCATACCTGAACAGCACTTTTTAGGATATTTGAGATTCTATTACATTTACTAGTGGACATAGTAAAGAAAGATGAGAAAAGAAAGCCACTGCCAACCCTGTCTGGGGAAGGTCTAAGAGGGTGCCCATCTCTTGGCCCTCATTCCCAGCCTTGCAGATTCCTCTCTCCATCTTTTAGTAACTCAGAACTTTTCCATACTGATCAACGCATTCAGGCCCCTAACTTCTCACCTGATGCGCCAGTAGGACTCCAGGCCCTTTTGCGCTTATATTTCCACCAAAGCCAACTTTGATTATTTTGTTGTGAGAGTAGAATCCACTCTGAAGAAGGTTATCAGATAGCTGAGAAACAATAATGTCAATCTATTCATGGATATACAAAATATCTCTGAGCATGAATCTGCCCAGGATACCCATATACAAGCCCTAGAATGGGACTTTTCTTCTCTTGACTGCATAATGGGGAGTGTAGGACTTTACTTGGTTTCAGGTTTGAGTTTTTGTCTTTTGGGTCTCTTCCAAGTGGCTGCTCCCTTGTGTTGTTGCAGTCATGGCTCATATTTTGGAGTCACCTCTGACCTCTTGACCCATTGGGCCTCGGCGCTAGGGCAAGGCCCGTTGAGGTAGATTAATTCACTCTTCTCCATATTAATTTTGAGACCAGAAAAGGTACCGTACAGAGGTATGAGGTCAAACACATTTGGGATTTGGCCCTGGGGTGGGATGCTAGGGGAATTATGTAATCTGCAAACATGGCAATTTTGAACTCCTTAGTGCCAATCCGAAGGCCTGTAAATGTGGATGATGACGAGAGTGACCTGGATAAGGGTTCTAATGCTATGTTAAAAAGTAAGGGGGATAGTGGGCAGCCCTGGCGGGTCCTCTTCTGTGGTGTAAATGGAGAAGATAGCAAGGTTGAAGTGAAGATTTGGGCAGAGGGGGCCGTGCACATTGTGGAAACTAGGTTAAGGAATGAGCCTGAGAATCCCATTTTTTCTAGTACCTTTAGGAGCCACAGCCAGTTGACATTGTTGAAAGCTTTTTCCGCGTCTAGGGATAAAAGAGCCATAGGGTGCAGGAAAGGTTTGGACAATCTGGTGTGTTCCATGGCCAGGATGATCTTCCTGACGTTCATGCCTGCTGAGCGGCCGTATACAAACCCTGACTGATTGGGCCAAATAAGGCGTGGCAGGATCCTAGCCAGTCTGTCAGCTATGATTTTGGAGAGAAATGTGGCATCTTGGTTGAGCAGCGAGATTGGTCTATATGAACCAGCTTGAAGGGGATCCTTAACGTTCTTCGAGGGGGGGTCTAATATAGGCCTGGTTAAAAGTGGGGGGATACATGGAGCTTTTCAAAATATGATTGAAGAGTGGAGTTAAGATTTGAGGAGTTTCATCTAGCAGGATTTTATAGAACTCGCTAGGTAAGCCGTCAGGGCCCGGGGTCTTAGCCTTAGCCGTTTGTTTGATGAGGTCCTGGACCTCCTGGGTCGTGATATCTTTGTTGAGGGCAGTTAGATCCTGTGCAGACAGAGAGGGTAAGTCTACCGACCCCAGAAAAGAATCTCCCCCAGACGGGTCAGGAAACCTGGCAGTATATAGGTTCTGGTAGAAGGAGCGAAATATCTCCGAAACTGAGTTTGCATCCTGACGGACATTACCCTCAGAGTCTGTCAGGCGAGTGACATGTGGAGAGGACCTTTGGCCTTTGACCAGATTGGCTGGTATTGAAGTCCCCTCCGACTAGGAACAGAGCATCTGATTGGTGTGAGTTCGCTTTGTTGAGGAGGAAGTCGCAGAAGTTCTTGTTTTCTGAATTAGGCCCATAAACGTTGAGAAGATCCAGTTGGTGGGTGCCGATGCGAAGGGAAAGAAGCGACCATCTGCCATCTTGAGTGGCCTGTTGGTGTTGAAGGACTTTGTGGAGGAGGTGCTTGTTGATAAGCGTGATCACGCCAGCCTTCCTCCCTATGGCCGGTGCTCCAACAACCGATCCAACCCAAGATTTTTTGAGTCTCTGAAAGTCTTCACTGCAAAGTTTCTTGGAGAAGGGCTACGTCAGCCTGCAATTTCTTAAGGTGCCGGAGGATTTTTGACCGTTTTTGACCGTTTATGCGGCAATCTAAAGGCCGTGACACACTGCACGCGAAGCCGTGCAGAGCGAAGCAAAGCTATCCGGCACGGAGCTTTGCGTGCAGTGTGTGAGCTGAGTGCAGTCAGATGATTGACTGCACCTTCAGCCAATAGGCTCGTGCTTAACAACCGGCCAGACGTCGCATCCCGTCGTGCCGGTTTATACGTGCGAGCCGATTGGCTGAAGTTGAAATTGTTCATCTCGGCACGCTCAGCTGCGCGAGCTCTCGCCAGCTGAGGTGCCCAGAAGAAAATTACATGACACACTGCTCGCAAAGTCAGCACGCCACCGCTCCGCGCTGCTTCGCCTGCAGTGTGTCACGGCCTTAAGACCTTTCACATTCCAATAAATGATCTTCAGGGGGGGTCCCATCAGGCAGTTTTAGAGATGTAGGTCCAAGTAAGAAGATATATTGCCGAAGAAAACTTGTGAGAGCCAGGTGTCCCAGTGCCCCATGTAAAATATGTGCTTTTTCTGGGGAAGAGAAGGAAGAAATAGTGCCATCGGGGCACGTGATGCGCAGTGTGGCCGGGTAAGCCAAGGCGAATTTAATCCGCGGATGGACCAGGGCTTGGCAGATCTCATGGAATGATTTTCTGCGTTTGGTAAGGTCTGCCGAGTAATCCGCAAACAGTAGGATCTTGTGACCTCCTGCCACCAGGTTGCTCTGTGTGCGATAGGCCTGGAATATTTGATGCTTGTCCTCAAAATTCAAGTATCGGACAATGACCCGTCGTGGTCTGTTATCATCTCTTGGCGCACCTAGCCTGTGGCCCCATTCCACTGTGCAGGGATGTGAGAAACCCAATGCCCTGGGTATGGCTTCCGCACAGAATGGGAGAAGATCGCCTGGCTTCACTGATTCCGGTAGGCCTATGACTCACAGATTGTTGCGGCGGGCCCTATTCTCTAGGTCATCCAGCTTTTCCGATATCACAAGCAACTTATGTGAGGCGGCCTTGTGGTATGTGCCGTTATCAGCCGTGTCAGTTTCTAAACTGTCAATGCGTTGTTCCGCAGAAGACAGTCGTTTATGCTGAGAGTCTAATGCAGATGATATGTTCCCCAGATGCAGTTTAATGGCATCAGCCACAATATGGGAAATGTAGTTTTTCAGATGAGATGCTACCTCAGATGCCAACTTAGTATAATCAATGGGGCATAGGGGTTGAGAGGTTTGCATCTCACCTTCCGAATCCTCTGTGGCACTGTGTGAGGGGATTACAGCCGGCGCCATCTTAGCGGGCACGCACGGGCAGAAAAGACCCGTCCAATGCGAACACCCGGTACCGGGTGTTTCACATATAGGCGATCAGCGGGTCCATAGCCCGCCGATCGCCTATATGTGCTCGTTTGCGGCACATATGTCAGTGACCTGTCAGTGTGCCTTTGCTATTATATAGGGGGTTGTTATCCCCCTATATAATAGCAATAACAATAAGTGCAAAAAAAAAAATATAAATAAAAAAAAAGAAAAGTAACACATAAAAAAATAAAATAAAATAAAAGCCACATATAAAAAAAGGGGAAAAAACCCCCCCAAAATGTTTAACTCCCCCACCCCCACGTTTACGCGCCTATAAACGTAAATACGCGTCCGGTGCCCCAGCGCGCAAAAATTACAATTGCGCTACACATGTTACATATCGCCGCGAACGTCGCAGTGAGAGCAATCATTTTAGGGCCATCAATCACTGATAACACTAAACTGATGAGCGGTAACAGCTTTTAAAGCGTCGCCTAGGGCCAATTTTGGGTATTATCGTTTTTTGAGGTTTCGCGCGCGCACGCAATTTTAAGGCTTGACATGTTTAGTGTCTTTTTACCCGACGTGACCCCATCTTTTATATTTTACCAAAAAATTGGGTAATAATAAATGTTTTATCATTTAATATAGGGGAAACTGGTTTTTTTTTTTAAATGTCGGTAATTTTTCCTTAATATAGTAAAAAAATAAAACCCCCAGTGGTGAATAAATACCACCAAAAGAAAGCTCTATCTGTCCCCAAAAAAGGGTATAAAATTCATTTCAGTACAGCGCTGCATGACGGAATAAATGTCAGTTAAAGTACCGCAGCGCTGAATACTGAAAAATGGCCTGGATGGGAAGGGGGTTTAACACCGCGGATGTCAACTGGTTAATATGCATCTGACTCTGACCAATCCCTGAGCTAGCTGACTCAGAGGTATGGCTTGGGGAAAGTGATACATATTTGGGAACACCTTTCCAGAACTATCTCTCTCTCCTGGGGCTTCTCCCTGTGAGGAGGTCTGTGTGTTTGTGAGATGCCTGGCCTAGGCCTCAGCATGTGGCCGATGCTGGGGCCTCAGGGGCCCAAAATGCTACTGGAACTATGGAAAGAAACCTAAAGAAAACTGGGTTTGAGGAAGGATCTGCTTACTGAGGAGTGTTGAGTGAGTGTTGCTGTCTGGACCCTGTAAGAGAGATTCCTCGCCCTTGACTCAGGTACTATACAGAGGAGCAGAAGCCAGTGGGTACACTACTAGTACCATGGCTGCTCTCATAGAGTCATAGGGGTATATTCACTAAGCTGCCGTAGACTATTCACTCCGGGGGGGGTAAGGCTGATTCCAGCTGTATATCGGCTGAAATTAGCCGTACATCGGGTGGCTTTGTGTGGCATGCTCAGCATGTTCGGCCGACCCAAAGTGCAGAAGGAGTTCGACTCAGCCGATCCAACATCTGGATCGGCTAAGCCCAACCTCTGGCAGGCTACTCGCTGCTGTTCGGTCTATTCTCATAGACGCCGAACAGCAGTGAGTAAATAGCCGAATGCCTGAAACGGTTTACTCTGCTCGATCGAGCAGAGTGAACCTTTCTGGGAGATAGTGTTTCTTTCCCGGACGGCCAGGAGCCTATTAGACTCCCAGAGCGTCCGGGGGAGAAATGACAGATGGCGTGCCTGGTTACCAGGTAACCAGGCATGCCATCTGTCATTACACACTGAGAACACCGAGAGGCCGCTCTGAGTGTGTAATGACAGCGCCATGGAATGCTGGTAACCAGGGACGCTGATCTCTCTCTGAAAGTGGCCACCCAGCTGTCAGAAGCAGGCTGTCAGCCGGCCAATGGCCGGCCACTCAGCCAGCTTCGGCTTTCACCTCGGCTCAGTCGAGCCGAGGCATATGCATTTGGCTCGACTGAGCCGCTCGGCCGACTTCGGGAGCTGTACGGGTTATACTGAATAGCCGTACAGCAGCCCTTCAGTTCTACTGAACCGAAGGGGTCCTGGGGCCGAAGCTAGCCGAAGGATCAGCCGAAGCTACGGCTAGAGCCTTCGGCAGCTTCGTGAATAGACCCCTATAGACTTTTCCTGACTGCTCTCTGTTGCAAAAAACTATTTTGGTCACCTGTTGCTATTGCTGTTGCTACTAGTAAAGACACTGTCCTCCATTTTTGTTCTTTGCGTATTCTGCAACCCTAACTCTCTCTCCTGAGTTTACTGCTGAGCAGGGCTGGTAACTGATAAACAGGTGGATGGACCCAAAATTACCAGCTTCTCCCTCAGGGGTCATCGTACAGTAGTATACATAATTTACTGCAATTGTTGGATTTTTATTTATTCAGGAATTGTTGATTTTTATCATTATTGAGGCAATGCCAAGATTTTTAGTTTCCCCCTGAAAGTGCTCCATCATACAAAAGATTGTTATACTACTAGGCTGATGCATGAAATACCAAGGGTTCTGCACACAGTTCATTTCAATTGAGGTGGTAGGTGAGTAAACCTTTAAATTCTGTACCCGTTGAACTGTTTTTTCCACATTTATTAAACATATCTGCTTATGTATTAGGATACCAAGTGCAGATATCCTGAAAAGCAGGTGTAACCAGATATACAAGCTGCACAAAGGGGATTGAATCAGAAACTAATTTAAAAAAGCAATAAGGGTTATTGAGAACACAATACAGGTGAAACACAACATATACAGAGCAATCTATGCACCACCCGCAAACACATATGCAAAGTGTGAAACAACTAGCTAACTAACTAACTCACTAACTCACTCACTCACTCACTCACTCACTCACTCACTCACTCACTAACTAACTCACTTAATAACTGAAAACTATATACAAACAGAGGATAAGAGGAAATCAGGAACAACAGTGCCAAGCAGGGGGTACAAGAAGCAGCAAATAAAACAGCCTGAATGAGGGTCAGGTAAATGTGACATGGGTATTGCAGCAGGTAAAGGTTACAGGGTCAGGTGCACAGTGCCACCAGCAGATGCTCTGATTCCTGACATTATGCTTTATGTTCAGATTATATCACTTCTTTTGCATTGATAATTTTACACTTGAAGATTAACCAGCCCAGATTAAACAACCCTCCGGAGAGATCAGCCAGGGAAACGAGGGGGGAAACCCCCTCGTTTTCAAAAGGGTACCCTTTTGAAAAAGTATTCAGGACGAAACGCATAAAGGGAGTGCTTCGTTTCCTTGCTGACACACTGGGAAAATTCTCTACAAAGGTTGCATATGCTGTTTTACCAACGGAAGTTTGTAAGTGCAATCATTTTAAACTTTTTAAATCCACAATGGGAGGTTGTCCAAACACTGTCGCTGAGAGGGAGTACAAGCTAACAGCAGGAGAGGGGAGAGAGACTATTATAGAAGTGGTTTCCCTCTGCGGACTCATCGACGGAACTACAAGTAAGAGACACTTGGTATCATTCGCCTAGCATCTGCTTCCTAAACTTTTTGCCCTTTGATCGAAAGACCGTGTTTCTTTGTAGAATCCGGTCTACATAAAGATACTGTTCATTGACACAAAGTGGCCTCAGGATTAGGGTGTTTATGCCATCATATTATACTTAAACGTACTTTGGAATACATAGGGAGTCCATCCTTTTTGATGTTTCTTCTCTTCCTTTTTTCATTCCTTGGAATTCCAACGCCGTTTGGAGGATAATAGATTTCTGCTGTTTATAACCCCTGTTTTTTCCTATATTCATTTCATATTAGTAGATGTGATTCTTATAAGGATTTTTAGTACACTGGTTTGTAGCCTTCGGCTCGTTTACAATTACTATCAGTCTTGAATGTCAGACGGATGAAATTTACTGGTACACTCGTTTAAACTAGATTTTACACTACATTTCTCACAAATATTTTATTCACATGAAAATAAATTTTTTATCTATTTCATTTATGTATTTATATTTAATATTACATATCACCATATTTAATCAATACTTAATTAGGCACAAACTTATGTTATTCCCCTTATTGATATGTATTTAAGTATACAGTTGTAATAAGGATTTGATCACTGGCACTCACGTGTTCGTATTCAGTTTGTGACATTTCACATTTTACACATAATTTATAGATAATTAATAGGTGGAACACGCAAAACCAAGCTCAGCACACCGGCCCACACTTGATCAGCTGATCCTCGGTTCCTGCAGTCTCTTCTTCCCCAGACTCCCCATACACCCTACGATTATCGCAAGATTTTCGTCTGCCATCGCGTTTTCGTACAATAATCGCACTGTGCCTTGGAAATGCACAACCGCAATTACTTTACAGCCGGCAGGCTAGAAAACTTTTATCGTATCATACGAAATCCGATGGATTAGTGACGTTTTCGTACGAAAAAATCAAAAGAACACTGCTCATGCCCAAATGAAAATCCGTTCTGTCAATCGACGAAATTCGGCAAGGTGAGATTACTAACAAATGCTAGTTGAAACCCACAATGGTCTGTGCACGATGGGGCAGTTGTACAAAAATCGAACGACGGTTTGAACATCGTATGAAAATAATTGTGCCATAATCATAAGGTGTATGGCCAGCTTAAGGGCCCATGATGTAACCATATCTAATTGAGTTGCATTAGACATAAGGATGCTGAGGAACATTCCACCACCAAAACCACAGCAAGACTGAGGATTAGGTGAGTATGTTTTTTTTATTTTAGCCCCTAGACCAAAACAAGCAGTTAACCCTTGCAGTGCAGGGGTACCCCACTGCAAGGGTTAATTGTTACATTTCTTGGAGTTCTTTGAGGCTTCATTCACACCAGACACAGTGAGTTCCGGCTCGATTCTGGCCAGAACTCACTGCATTGCATTGTGGCTGGCACACTATGTTGTGGGGCAGGAGGGGGCGTGGCGGTCCATTGAAGTGAATTTTCATCGTAGCCACGCACTCCCGCCACAATGCGATCGGCCACATGGAAATGCAAGGCACATCAATGTCTGTGGTCCGGTCCGAACAAAATAGTGCTTGCAGAATCAGGCCGGAACGCACTGTGTCTGCTGTGAACGAGACCTAAGGACTTAGAGGCAGCAGTTGTGTTTGCTGTCCGTACAAATCAGCAAAAGCTAAATTGGTAAATATCTTCACATTTATTGGATACTTCCTTACCAATTATTGCCATTTTAGTGTCCAACAGTATAGAATGCTATGGTCATGAGCAAGCATTCCAGGCTCTGTACTTCAGATGCCGCCTGAACACCAGATACCTAAAACTATGACCTTTACAGTGTTGCAGTCCCCATACTGTGCTGTTATTTAATCACTGGTTATGTAAGGCTCTTCTGTCAATAACAGCACAGTAAATGCAGCTGAGGATGACTCTAATGAACTCTATGAAACCTACTAAAGAAGAAAAATACCCTTGCTGCATTCATACACAACTTGTCAAACTAATACGTTTTCATTTACTAATTTTTTCTTACATTTTTTTCCTAACAAAGTCATATGCTGGAATTATGTCTATATTAACAATATAATAATGGATTTAACTGACACATTGTATATACTGTATGTACAGCATAACCAATATTTTTAGTTTGTTTGATGTTAATCACTTTGTAGTGAATGCAAAATATTGAAAATAAGATAACAGTTACTAACCTAAAAAAATTAATCTTTTATTGTAGGCCTCTCCACCTCTGCACTTCAAGGTTAAGAAAACACTTACTTTTACAAATTAAGACTTAGACCAATCCCTGTTTAGGTCTACAACTGACCTCATATTGATACATAGTATACATAGTTACATAGTTACATAGTATTTGAGGTTGAATAAAGACATTAGTCCATCAAGTCCAACCTATTAGGATCTCATTCTAGGAGTACCTGTACCCCTGTATATTACGGTCCCTTAAGAAATCGTCCAAAAGTTTCTTGAACAATTCCACATTATTTGCTGAAATCACCGCCTGTGGCAGTGAGTTCCAGACCCTAACTGATCTTACTGTGAAGAACCCCCTTCGCCCCTTGTGCTGGAATTTTTTTTCCACCAATTTTAGGTGGTGGCCTCTAGTTTTTGTAAGGGAGTTCATTTTAAACAGTATTGCACAACCCTACTATTTATCAATATAGCGCACATGGGTCAAACTCAAGCCCCAGGGGCCATTTCCTAGACTTCTACTTTCAGATCTAGGTATTAAGTTATTACTAAAACCAGTGATAATCGAATGCAGAGGCAATTATGATAACGATTAGATACATTTATATAGTCTTACAAATAACTTTGAGAGCAACCATAATGTTGATGCGGCCCACGATTAAATTGAGTTTGACACCCCTGATATAGCGAATCCACAGCAAGAAATTGTACTAGCAAAATAAACCACCCTGTAATTCCCATGCCATTTGTTACCAACATTAAGCCTTTCTCATAGAAAAATGTACCCAGGTACATAAACCCATAATATTCAAGGCTATACCTATGAATACCTTGAAATATCTCTATTGCAAGATAAAGCTGCAGACAATGTACTTGATATGAATCAAGTATTGTTAATATATGCTGTGGACTCCAGAACCCAGAGGGTTGAGAGGTCTTTTTGGCTTTTTTGTAATTACTTTGACTTTTTGTGCATTGTGATTTCTACTTTTATTAAATGCACTGACACATCTACACTGGTAATATAAATCCTGATGAAGTGCAAAGGCTTCTAAATGATAGATTAGATAGATTTATTTATTTGTCACATACATAATCGTACAAGTATGATATGCAGTGAAATGCTTACATGACTGCAAGAAGGAGAGGGAGAAGTACAAGTAGAGAGAAGAATCAATAATAATATAAGACTTTTACATCACAAAATGTCACCTATGGATGATTTTGTTTAAACTATTACCATAGTTTTTCACCATTTTACCTCTTGACGTGTTTGTGTAGCAATAAAATTAATTTGAATGCATTTTTCCTCTATGCATATTTCTATACTCTATTAATTATTTGCTTTCTCAGTTATATTTAATTATATTTATTTTAAACTTATTGTGCTTATTTCCTTTGCTATGTTCTTTCGTATATTCCATAATATACATAATTGGCTGATTGTCATGGATAATATGTAAAAAGAGACACCCATTCCCCTCCACATATATAAAGTCCCAATTACAAAAAGCATTTAACCCTGTCAACTAATCCTGTGTAGCACCCTGTAGGCAGGAGTGCTAATAAATATAGTTATTGTCAGATTATAATCAGTCTGATGCCAATCTATAGTGTATGCTCATCTGGTTTCCCCTAAACAGTCTGTCATTTTTTGCATCTGTCTGCTGCTGGTTGTACCCTGGCCACAGATCAGAGAAATCAATGAGAGATTGCTATGAGTATGTATGTCTCCCTAGCCAATCACTGTGAGTTTAATAGCCAGTGGTGCATGCTAAGAGATTAGATAAATACTTGGAGCGGAGTGGGGAGGCTGCTATGGACTGTCTGAAATAGCTAGGCCTGAAGCCTTGGGACTAGCAATGCACTTACACTGAGGCCTGAGTCTGGAGGCCCAGTGGTTACTACTGATGAAAAGGATAAAGATGACTGGTGAGTTCTATCTCCAGTATTCCTGTACCCGGTGTTCTTCATGCTGTGAATGGAGATAGTTACTGCACACTATCACTTAAAGGAGTCTACACCAGCCTGAATGATCCTGACCCTCATCCTTTCTCCCTGAAGTTCATCAATAAAGTTCCTCAGCATCACATCTACAGTCTGATATTGCTTTAATCTGTCACCATATAGGGTGGATAAAATGAATCTGGATACCCCTAGACATGGAGATTACTGAGCTGTGGTAACCCATAGCAACCAACCCTGGGACCGGGGTATTCTCACTCTCAAGGTATGCTGGTATGCTTTGAATTAATTGCTTTAGGCAGGGCCGGCCTTAGGCCTTTAGGCGCCCTGTGCGAGAAAGCTTTACAGCGCCCCTCAGTGACCACACGCCTCAGTGGCCACACCCTTTAGTGGCCACACCCCCAGTAACCACACCCATTTATTACCCATATTTTTGGTAAAATATAAAAAGCAGGGTCACGTCGGGTAAATAGAAACCAAACATGTCATGCTTTAAAATTGCGCGCACCCGCGAAATCGCAAAAAATTACCATGCCCAAAATTGACCATTGGTGACACTTTAAAAGCTTTTACCCCTCATCAGATCAGTGTTAACAGTGATTGATAGCCCTACAATTATTGCTCTCATTCCGACGTTCGCGGCGAAACATGGCGCCCTGTGAGGCCGCACTGCTCGCACACCCCTAAGCCCGGCCCTGGCTTTAGGTTCACCACAAAGGAAAGACAGGGAGACCCCTTACACTTTTATATGCTGCTTCTTAGGGGGTGTACTACACATGCATCAGGCATATGATGAGCAAATCAATTTACCAGATTTGAGTTCTAACTTGGATCAAGCCAATTCTCAGTCCACAGATGTTTTCAAATAAAAAGGACATCCACTACCACTTCTCTGCTGTTTAACCCTATCCACAGGACTACCTAATTTCACATCACTGGTGTCTCAGGAGGCAGCGCGATCCCCTCGTAGTCAGTGGTGTAACAATCGCCATAGCGACCCAGGCGGCTGCTATGGGGCCCGGGCACAGGGGGGCCCGGCCAGGGCCGCCTGGGTCACTATGGCATGTGGGGGTGCTGGCTGTCACAGACACAGCTCAGAAGCGGCCAAGGCGCATTTCCCCTCACAGCTACTGCAGAGCCCACTATAGAAAGTCTATGGTGGGCTCTGCAGGGTCACTCTCCGCTGGGGCTCTGCAAGTGGCATAACTAGCAATCACAAGGCCCCATACAAAATTTTGCTATGGGGCCCTGTGATTTCTAGTTACGCCCCTGCTCGTAGTGGTCAGGTAAGCTGCTACTCTCCTTCAGTAAACAGGTAAAATGGTTCAGAGAGCAAGATAAGGGTTTAAAAAGTCCTCAAAATTAAAAGCACATAACCTTTATGAATTAATTAAATGCTAAAATGTTTTATTTGGCTTTACTATATTACACAATATATACCATGTACTGTATATATTATACTGTCATTTTATAGTTCTCAGTGTTGCATGACAGGCCAGTTTTAAATTTTGAGCACTTTTACTTAACCATGAGTAAAGGTCAAATGTCCACAATACTGAAATGAAACTCAAACTACTGTCCCATTATTCGTGGTTGCATTGCCAAGTAAATTTCAACAATAATAATAAACATAATTTTGTTAATATCATATGCAATCCTAAGGATAAATAGCCAGAACAAGTAAAAAAAGTCTATTCATAAGACTTTGAAGCATGTTTAATGCTATACTTATACAGTACACAAGTGCACTGACATTTCCAAAATTACAAAGATATCAATCCAAGTGTGATATCTCTAGAACGTATTTTATACCTCTGATGATTTCTAAGGTTCAAAGCCTGGCATTTAAAGCCACAACACTCTTAGGCACTATCTCTATAGGATTATGGATGTGAGCAGTATTTCATGCATTTCTGTAAAGTCTGTTAGGCAGTCAAAGTATTAGCCAGGAAGAAAGTAAATGATTTCAAGGTTCTTTGGCATAAGCATATGCATGGGCTTGGTGAACTACACAACCTTGCATGGTGTAAAAATACATTTTTAGCTTCAGTGGCATAAGATGACTTTAAGCTTTACAAAGAAGAACATTTACTGCAGTCATGAAATTTCATCAGTCTCTAACTTTCATAATAATACTAGAGAAATGAGAAGCAAAATACATGTGAAACAGTTATGCACAATGCTAAAAGCTATTAAAGGAGACAATAAACATAAAATACAATAAATAATTTGGAATTGTTTGATATTTATGGAAAGTTCCTGTTATTTCTCAACGATCCATTTTCAAGAAGATAAAAAACATGCACAAATAACTTTTATAAGTAGCTATTTGTAACACAAACCATACTTGCTGCTTTAATGAAAGGAGTTTTGTTTTTCAAGTTATTATGATAGTAGACACGTGTTTGACATAAAAATAGGATTTTTGTTTTCACTGTAAAGTCCTTTTCTCTGCGTTCATTGAAGGACACAGTGAAGAGGTCTCCCATGGAAAAACAGACATGGAAGAATAAATTCCAAACTACTAACAGCATAGGAAACAAAATTCCAAAAAGCTCAGAAGACTCCCAAAACACTAACCAAGAAAGGGTAATGACCATGGAGCAGAATGGAGAACTGGCCCAAGAGACAGAAAAGTCTGGACAAATGGAAAACCTCATGAAGCGTCCATCAAGAGACTGACCAGGTAGAGCCATCATCCCTGCCTGGACAAACTGGAAAAAGAGGAGCAATGGAAAACCCTTGTTCATGATCCAGTGGAGCAGGGAAGAAGGTAGGAGCAGGGAGGGAAGAAAGGTAGCACACGTTGTACAGATCCCACAAAACCAACACAGTAGACGCTGCTTCTTCCTTAAGATCTTTTTACACAGAGACCACCCTGTCCTGATGAATGACAACCAAAAAGGCCAGAAGATCCACAACCTAAGGCCCACCTGTAACACGTTTCTCAGTACACCTCAGAGTGTAAAAAAACCTACACCCTAGATAGCAGTGCTCTATGCTACAACACTGAAAAGTTAGGAGAGTTGTCCCCTGAAGCAGCGTTACACGAGGTTAAGGACGTGTGGGTGTGGATTTTAATGCTAGGTGTGCAGCTTCTTTTAAGTGCGGACCGGGGTGTCTGACGTTTGTCAATGAGAACAGAAAAAATGAGGACAGAGGCGCTACTACCATAAAGTGACTTGGTATAAATTAAAATAAGAATTGTGGCAAATGACAACTTACCATGGAGTGAGTGATGACGCGATATCATCGACGAGGAGTAGATTGATGGGAATCCTCCAATAATGGGAATGGTGTGCACTCTTTTGTGTGTGAACAGATATGGGGGAAGGCGAGGAGGTGTATGGGTTGGTCGCTGCCATTAGGGCTGGGGAGGGCTCAATGGCAGTGAAAACGTGGGTCCAAGTGCTGTGTGTTACTGGGGTCCTAAATGGAAGGGGACCGCTGCTTGTGGCAGGCATGAATGGATGCGGGCTGATTGATACTGTCGGGACTGAGGGAGGTATGGGCCAGATGGTGTGGAGTGTATGGCTGCCTGTGGGTGTTCTGTTGGCGGCTGAAACCGGACGGTCAGTGTGGGCATGAACGCCAAATGGATCGGAGGTGGGTGAGTAGGGAACCCAAGATGACGCCCGGGGTGTCGAGCGGTGTGTCAGAGGAGCACTGGGCGGAGGAGGACACACCGCTCACGGGCATGCGGCAGGTGTCAGAGGGATAAAGCTGGTCCTGTTGGCGGCTGCCTGGAGATGGACACTGCAGGTGGGAGAGCCGGGAGGGCCAGTGAGAGTGGTGAGACTAAAACGCTCGAGGGCACGAGCAGGACGCCCGAGACAATGAGCGGTGTGTCGGGAAGACATTTTTGTCATAGTGGCGCAAGAGTTTATTATTTCTTTTTTTGTTTACAAGATTTAATTTGCCGCATAATTCTGTGCTGTGCATAATTTTTCTAATGCACCAGTAAGCAAGCAGTAAACACAAGAGGGGGTAATGCATTACCTATGACATACAGTGCCATGGATTTTTACAAGAGCAGATAAAGTTATTTGGAAGGTGAATATAGCAACAAATATAGAGATATAGCATAAGAGGAATGACAATAGGAGGGTCCAAATTTTTATTTCTATTGCTACAATCTAAGGCATACTGCGCTAATTAACAAACTAATTAGAGCATGAGAAAGCTGGAAGCTTTCCATATTGATAAATGTCTAGTACTGAATCTCAGTGAGATTCATTCTTGCTGCTGCAAGGGCGTTGGTGCATTAAACATCTGTGCTTCCTTATGACTTTACAAAATGTGGTTATGACTCTTGCTTGCAGCTCTGGGTCCAGGGTTTAGTTTACTTCCTCCCAGACACCATTTTCCTCCCTTAACCCAAAAACATACTGATAGGTTAACTGATATCTGGTCAACAGGATCGAGAGTATGTATGTGTATAACTGCCTAAGCATAGTAGGGACTTAAAATTTTAGTTCATTTAGGGTAATTTATTAATGGAAATGGCATCATTTAAACTGTAAGGCTTTGAATACTTTGTTGGCACTATAAAAATATTGGAAACAAAATATTGAATGGACATATTTTAACAGAAAACGATTGCAGCAAATAATACCAAAACTTGCAGAACATTTGGGATAATTTACATCTTCTTACAGTTAAACATCTAGATGCAAGGATATTTTTTCTTAAGCAAAGTTTTATTTATACAGGTGAAACTCGAATAATTAGAATATCGTGCAAAGTTCATTTATTTCACTAATGCAACTTAAAAGGTGAAACTAATATATGAGATAGACTCATTACATGCAAAGCAAGATAGTTCAAGCCGTGATTTGTCATCATTGTGATGATTATGGCTTACAGCTCATGAAAACCCCAAGAACCCCAAATCCACAACCTCAAAAAAGTAGATTATTACATGCAATCAATAAAACAAGGATTGTACATAGAACAATATCGGACCTCTGAAAAGTACAAGCATGCATATGTACTCAGTACTTGGTTTGGGCCCCTTTTGCAGCACTTACTGCAATTACTTTTGCACGATATTCTAATTATTCGAGTTTCACCTGTAT